>NW_015165853.1:341210-352108 GCF_001447785.1 Gekko japonicus | reverse complement strand
TTAGACTGCAATACTTATTATGTGGAATTGTTGGGGAATGAGGGCCCAAAACACCCACTATCCAATAATTTTTCATGCTCATATGTAATCTGGAGACCCACATCTTGATTACCAGTGAATAGGCATGCATTTCCTAGAGTTATGATCCGATTATTAAAGCTACTGCTTGTCAAGCACATAATCAGTTGTTGTTCCCTTCCTTTTTATGCATGCATCTTTTAAATAACCTTACATATCTTTTTAAAAACCTTACCTGCTTTTTGTACCTGTGCCATTAGCAGCATCAGCCTTGAACTCCTTGCTCCATGTGCAAACACTGATCGTATCAAAAGGCACACAGAGACACAAATGTAGTAAGTCTCAAGTTTAAAAAACCGTCAAATGTAGCTATTTTTCTTTTAATAATCAGTTATGGTGGTAGCAGATGAGCTGGCAGTTGTAATTGTGCAGACGGACACTTCCGAATTGTTTAGATGCAGATGAACTAGCCTAGATGCAGATAAGTTGTTCACAGATCACAACAATTGAGTTGGATGGGAACTGAATTGAATGTCCCTGGAGTGCATTGGATTTTCTCTCATCCCAAATTTCTTGACCTGTGGAGGAGTTCTACCTGTGTTCCCTCTTTTTGCCATGCCATACTAAATGGTGCTGACACAAATTAAGTGACTTCAATGGATATTTAATACAAGCTGCAGCTTAAGCGTTCAGTCACCCCTCAGCCTTGTTTTCATGTGAAAACAAAATCAATAATTTGCTGTTAGGAGACGGTAAATGTAAGTGAATTACTTCAGAATAAATAACGTGTGATATTTCTACCCTATGTTTTATAAAATGAGTATATGAATCATACAAAAATATAACTCGGATTGCTACATGTGAGCATGGCTTGGTCCTTGGCTGGCACTAGACCTTAGATGTTTAGTTTTCACAATCTGACCCAAATCTTCTCCTTCTCTTTCCTCTAACAAAACAAAACACATGATGTGATTCAGCCCTTTTCTGATCCCTGCAACCATCAGCCAATAAGGCAGAGTGGTGGGGAGATAAAGAAACATGAAGCATGGTAATCCCACATCATAAGTTTTATATTACTAAGATGTTACCGGGGGAGAGCAGGGGAAAGGAGCACAAACAGCAGCCACATATTGCCGATACAGTTTAGTTCTTGCCTGGCTGATCTTCCAGGTTCAAAATCTTCTCAGATCATTTCAGGTGTATAAAATTCCAGGGGAGAATTACATCTCCATCTTTGGTTATGAATTTATGCTACTTTAACCATTTTAAGCAAGTTATATGTTACCCAAGGCGGAGGTATCTTAACAGAGATGGTAACCAGTTGTCATTGATCTTCATAGAACAATAGAGAAAAGGAAGTAGTGCCTTGGGTAGTCATCAGAGTGTTTCAATTTTTGGGGGGGGGACCTCCTCCTTCTCTTGAAAGGATCCCTCATATTTCATATTGTAGGAAGGAAGTCAAATTGCGGTAGAGAGATGCCACACTTGAAATCTTGTATTCTGTATTCCAAGTGCCCTATAACCTGAAATTATAAGAAATTTGGAAAAGAAAAATGGGGTGAGCATCCCAGGAAATTTAGCTTGCATCAAGATCTACAAATCCATAAAAGGGCTCCCTGAGGAAAGTGGCAGAAGGTTTGATGATGCATGGATCCAGTGGAGAACATCAAGCAGTACCATGTTATATTACCTGAAAGAGAAAAGATCGTTGTGATGTATTCCTGTTACGTGCTAATGTCCACAATCAGCCCATCTGTGAATTCAGATCTTCAGTATACATAATAGTAACTTGGCTGGCTTATTTGTGGATGGCAAAAATGGCAAAACCAGCCCAGCCACAGATAAGATAGGGATTAGGGATGTGCATTCAGTATTTCCAAGCCAAATTAATACCCGAATCATGCCTTTTCGGCATGATTCAGGCATTTGTTAAGTTGACTCAGATATGATTCAGCTTACAGATAACAGAATCCCGAGTTAATTTGGGAATTCCAATTTTTTTGGCTCCGTGGGTTCATAGTCAATGACAAATCTCCTAGAGTATATTTAGTGGACTGAGGGAGGGGGGGTTGAGGTAGAGGAACCAAATTAGCATTATAGCTGCTGGAGCCTCTCCCCCAAAGAACCCCCAAGTTTCAAAAGATTGGGCCAGGGGGTCCCTTTCTATGGGCACCCAAAGTAGGTGCCCCCATCCTCCATTGTTTCCAATGGTGGGGGGAAAGCAAGGCAGGCATACAACAAGTCCAGCAGATTCTCCCACAAAAGGGCACAAAAGCAATACGATGATGATAAAATTACTGTTCCATCAACTTATCAGTTCTGAACAGCTGTACAATGAGCCGCAACAACTGAGAGACATTTTGGTATATCCAGAGTGACTTCTTTTGTTTCTCTCTCAGAAGCCACATCATCCTAGCAGGGGGTGACACAGAGGACAAACCTTCAAAAGGGATAATCAGCTCATTTCTGTACTCTGAACGGATGAAATATACAAGTAGGATATGATCTATAGTCTCTGTTTTCCCACTGCCATACAGGATAACCTTTCTGAATATAGCGCCCCTTAGTAACCTCTGAGGGTAGTACATTTAGACATCTGAGGGTAAAAGCTCTTCTGTATTTTGGAACAGATTTTTCACATAATCTGACATCATTTTGGGAGGTGGAATTCCACCCGCAGCTGAGGAGCAGGTAAGTCTGGACCTCAGAGTAATACATAAATAATTAAGCTTCTCAATGCATTCTTTCACTGTATTGAAAAGTTCTTTGATGTCCCAGTAATAGATCATATCCTGAGAGATCTTGAGATAATGTAGTTTAGAGTCCAGCAATTTGTCCCATGTGGTATTAGATTTATCCTGTTTTACAGGAGTCCCTTGGAGGGAGTAGCTCTTAAAGTTTTGAGCTTCCATTTGAAAGGTCTGATCCAAGCTTGAGCTTTGAGGGATTTCAGGCTGAATTCGGCCTGCAATGCATCTCCTGACACACATTTAGGGACTCCAGAGATCGATCATAGAAATTTTAGCAGTGGGTTATCCAAATCTTCATTAACCATTTCAATCCAAATTTGACCTGCATATAATAATTGGGCAGCAACTTTAGCTTTAAAAGCAGTGAAGGCAGCAAGAATATATTGAGAGACAGAGCTGAAAAGAAATCAAGTAATAGCACTAGGAGAGTTGTTTGCCAATCTGACAGCAGCTTCTAAATGTACCTTCCAGGATAGGTTAGATTGAAAGGTAACACCAAGATAACTAAAACTGTCAACCTACTCCAATTCCCAATATAATATAAGCCATCTATAGCATTTCTTAGCACTGCTTCCTCTAAAAAGTAATACTTTGGAATTAGAAAAAATGATGGTTAATCCCTCTGTATGGCAGTAACAAGCAAACAGCTTAAGGAGTTTACAGAGACCTAGAACTAAACTAGATAGTAGGGTTACCATAAGCATAAAGGAGTGTAGATAACTGGAAGGTAGCAAGGTATGGCACATATCGATGAGCCATATCATTTGTATAAAGATTGAAGAGAACTGGGACCTAGACAGAACCCTATTTAATGCCTTTACTGAGGACAATTGATTTGGTTAGCTGTCCCCTTTGTCCACATCTAATCTGACCTGTAGGACAATCATACAGTTTTTGGATAAGAAATAATAAATGCTTATTGATTGATGTTGCTTCGAGTTTTCCTCACAAACGTGGCCTTGGTATACTGTCAATCACAGACTTCAAATCCATGAAGACAAATGCCAATGTGATCAATTGTACTCCTCCCTCTTCTAAAGCCAGCCTGCTCAGTACCTAGGACAGATTCTTTTTCCAGCCAGGTTAAGAGTTTATCATAAAGATACAAGGCATATAGCTTTCCTACAACTGACAGCAGGCTTATTGGCCTGTAATTCACAGGATTTAGTGGGTCACCTTTTTTATAAATCAGGACTATTATGGCCTGCCTCCAGATCCTCAGAATTTGTCCTGTAGAGTTTACCTGAGTAAAGACTATTGATTAGACTTCACCACTTTTTGTTAGCCTTGAAAAGCTCTATAGGAATTGCCAGGTACTGGGCTTTCCCTGAGTACGCTTGCACTATCAGGTGCTCCGCTTCTAGTTTTGTTACCAGAGGCCATTGTTTAATAAACCGTGTACTAATACAATTGGAATCTTCCAGTTTCCCTTGATCTGCTGAGAAAAGAGCAATAAAGTAGTCGTCCCAGGTTCTTGCAGGAATATAGCATGGAACACCTGAACTAGTTCCCAAGCTATATGCGATGAAATTCCAAAAAAGTCTTTTATCCCTATTTGCAGTTTGAATAACCAGCTTCCACCCCTTAACAGTGGCCTCCCTTCTTTCTGGTAACAGATTTTAGTTCTTTTTTTCAGGAATATTAATAATTCCAAAGAGATTGAATATTATACCATTTTTGTTTGTGATCTTATTGGATTGCCCTTTTGATGGCTTTGCATTCTGACTCAAACCACCCAATATTGCCCTTGTAGTTTTCTGAAATTTGAGTGGGGTACAGAAGTCAAGGCTTTCCCCAGGTGTTGCCTCCTGCTACTGGTTTTCAGAGGTTTAATGCTTCTGAACATGAAGGTATGAATATGAAACAGGTGTTTTGTGTGCACACTCTGTTGAATCAAGGCCAATGGTTATACTTCATCTTCCAGTGAAATCAGTGTTGTGAATTCAACAGACTTCAGTGCCAAAGATGACTGCAGAGGAGGAATGGTCTAAAGACATGCAACTGTGAAATATATAGATAGCACTATAACAATACAATTTGCTTTGTCTTCTCTCTTTTTATTGTTTCATTTTTAATATCCCATTGCAACAATTCTAGTTATTTTCTCTAGTCAGCTAGCTTTATTTTTCATTGATCTTTCCATATTGCAGAGTAGGTACAATGCACAGTTTGATAGAAATGTAATTTAAATGCAATTGTAATAAAGTCAAATTGCTAGGGGAGCTCAGCCATAGCATTGATGCTGAAAATGGTTTTAATTGTCTTTTTAATGAAACTGTAGGTTTTAAATTGTTGTTGTCACTTTAAGGTAGAATCGGCTCTCAGGCCCTGTCAGCACAATTCTCATGCAATAGTTTTCAACTTCCTACCTTCAGGAGAAGTGTAGTAGGGCCTGTGATGTTGATTTGAGTGTAAATAATAAATTAGTAGACATGGGAGAAGGTAGTCCTTAAAATATTCCAGCCATAGACTGTTTAGAGCAGGGGTGTCAAATGTGCGGCCCACGGGCCAGATCCGCCCCACACAAGGCTCAAAACTGGCCCCCAAGCAAGTTCCTTCTCTTGCTTCCTTTCGCAGGGCTGCTCCTGCAGATGAACCCTAGCTTGCTTTTTTCCCAGCTCTCTCAGTGGCTCTTTACTTCCTGTTTCCTGCCTCTTGCCTCCCTCCCCCCTCCCTCACTATCTCTCTCTCTCTTTCACACATACACACAGATAGAGAGAGAGCCTTGTGGCTGCTTTGTGCCAAAGAGATACAAAGACAAGCCTGCCTGCCCCTCCCTCCCTTTCTTTCACACACACGAACACACAGCTTCTGCTTTCTTCTCTGGGGTTGCTCCTCCTCTTTTGTGGGGGAAGGAAGGATGAAGAAAGAGAGAAAGAGAGAACAAAACTGGAGTCCTAGCTTTTAAGACCAACAACATTTTACTCCAGGTATAAGCTTTTGTGTGCAAGCACCCTTCGAGGGAGAGAAGGAAGGAGGGTGGGTGGATGGATGGATGGATGGATTCTTCTAACAAACACAATGTACATGGAGGAAATTATGTTGACATATTCTGAAAAGTTTTTTTTAAAAATGATTGGATTTCTCTGTTCCTATCTGGATTTATTTTATTTCAAAAAATCCCTGATTAGGAGTTAGAACACTTGGATTGGTCCTTGGAGAGTGGAGTGATTTCAGATGCCAAATGATAACAGCACACATTGGTAATTTGAGACAGGAAAACTTGCTCTCAATTCAGTCCAGGAGGATGCATTGTCTTGACCTCCATTATCCATTGCAATTCAGCAGTCTCTCTTTCTAATCTCCCTTTGAAATTCCTTTGCAAGAGCACTGCTACTCTTAGGTCAACAACTGAATGTTGTGGTTTCTAATGTTAAACTTATGTGCATTTATTCTCTGCATCCTCCTGGACTGAATCCTTCTGGATGGAATTGAGACCTAGGTTTCCTGATATCTCCACGCCTACTTCTCCACTGCATATGACACCTAATCCAATCATATCTGTTATTGCTATTTGACATTTGAAATCATCTTTATAAAGTTTATATCTCTGGTACCTCGTGTTACATTTTATAACATGCATGGCCTGGCCCAACAAAGTGACATTTATGTCAGATCCAGGCCTCATAGCAAATGAGTTGGACACCTCTGATTTAGAGGGTTATAGGTTAACAGCAGCATTTAAAATTGTACCCTAAAAACAAATGGAAAGTCAGAGAAGATGGAACTATGTCAGAGAAAAGTGTTCCATACAACCATTCAGTATTCTATCAGTTATAATTTGAACTGGTTGACATTACTGAATATTTTCCATAAGTAGCCTTTCAGTAGTATATTGCATCTAATCTGGATGTCACTAGGCAAGAATGACAATGGCCAGTCTCCTCCAGGCAAGTGTGCATTTGGTGAACCAATTATGAGGGAGGGGCTGTGGTTCAGTGAAAGAGCCTCTGCTTTTCACACTGAAGGTCCTGGATTCAATCCCTGGCATCCCCAGCTAAACGAACCAGGTCATGTGGAAAACCTGAGATCCTAGAAAACTATTACCAAACTTGAATACCCAGTACTGACCTTGGTGGGCCAATGGTCTGATTCAGTATAAGGCAGCTTCATGTGTGTTTCTGGGTGAGGATATTTTCCTCCCCTTTGCAGTTCAGAAAGAAGTACAAGGCACAGCTTTCAAGAAGACATCTTTGGCAGACTGTTGGTTTTCATTCTTAGTTTTAGGATGATGTTCTGACAATCTATAGTACTTGGAATTTTATGCTTGAAAATTGCTTTCAGCTTTTTAGGAAAAGTAGCACAGAATTATATTAAACGATACAGAAATAAACCAGAGCACCCCTGTCCAGCCTGGGGCACTCCACTTCTGTGGGGCACTGTACATGTGTTGGGAGTTTTTTGGCTTTCTCATCATCCTGCTCGGTCAAAGAGTGTGACCCATAACACATTAAATTCTCTTCCGTGGTTATGACAATAGTTGGGTGGTGTCTTTCTAGAAAGCTTTTCTGCTATCCTTAGGATCTGTCAGCTCTGGGTTGGGAAATACCTGGAGATTTTGGGGGTGGAACCTGAGGAGGGCAGGGTTCAGGGAGGGGAGTAACTTAAATTGAGTATAATATTATGGAGTCCAACTTCCAATGCAACCATTTTCTCATGAAGTCCATTCTCCAAAGCAGCCATTTTCTCCAGGTGAACTGATCTCAGTTGTCTGCAGATCAGTTGCAATGCCAGGAGATTTCCAAGGTTGGCAACCCAAGATCTCCTGGAAGAAGCTCACAGTTTGCAAATCACTGTTCTAGTGTATCTTGATGAGGAAGGCATTATAGACTGCTATAGCTGAGAATCTACATTCCCTTCAAGTGATTTGAGCAGGGATTTCCCAGCTGAAGCATCTCTGCTTTTTCAGGGACACACTCACACACACACACAGACTGCAAGGCTTGTTGATAATGCCGTGTGATACAATGGAGGATAGACACTGGCAAGGCATATGGTCAATTTAGTGGAAATGCTTTCCAAGGGTAATGCTTTCTTTTTTTAAGCAGCATCTGCATTTTGGGTAGTTACTTCTGTTACTATGGATCTATTTTTAAAGGCCCATGGCAATGACTACAGCGGCATTATGTAACTGGGTGGGTTGGGTTCTAATTTAATGCTACTGGTTATCAATTATTCATTCCACCAACAAGTGGCGGCTTCTTTTTTCAACACACATTTCCTGATAATTGTTGAAAAACAATGGAGCAGAGAGGAAGCTCAAAATAACTGTTTGTTTTCACCCAAGGGTATTCTCCCCAGCAAAAGAAGAGATTGTGGCATGTTTCATCTGATTATATTATACTTGTGTGGTTTAAGAGATTTTCCAATTTTATCTATTTATAAAATTACTTAGAGTTGAGGATTAAAGGGGATGGTTTAATGCAGGAAAGCTGATTTAAGACTGAGAATCTTTCTTAGCAGCATCCATTTAAAAGTTAATCTTTGATCATCTGTGAAGCTGATTACCTAACATATAAAACCTATAAAAATGAGCCTGTCTGTTATTATGCAACAAAGAATATTTTTTGTTTACCTACATGTCACTGATCACACTAAAAAAAATGTATCAGACTGCAGATAAAGCACATGTGTGGTGGCCAGAAAATGCCTCCCCTAAAACTAAAAGAGGAAAGGGGAAATGAAGTCTTTCATTATCTTTGCTCTGAGCAGTGAAAAAGATCACAGGATCTTGAAATCAGAGATGGAAGGGAAGGGAGAGAATATCGAGCCCCCTCCCTTTGCAGAAGTGGGATATATTCCACCCAAGAGGATGTATCAAATGATACACTTGATCTTGGCCCAGAGGCTTGCTATTTAAAGATGTCTGACACAGCATGTGCTGGTGCTTTTTCACTCTGCGCTTTAAAAGCTCCAAATCTCTTCACAGTCCATTGCATGCCTTTTTGCAATCTCTTGTTTGGAGAGCAAATTCCTTCTCTAGAAGATCACAGCTCTTTCACGCATAAAATAATGCGTCTTAGTTCACAAAATATACAACAGTGTGATGACTCTCTCTCCTAGCTGAAAACATTCTCAACATTTAATTTAGCATCACTACCTATAGAGAAACCTCGAGTTGGTTTTTATTACTTCTTTTGATGGGGGGAAAAACACAACAGATCTATATGAGGAAAAGAACTGAATCAAGTTTTCTCCCTTTAAAGGACCTCATCCTACTCTTCAGCTGCTCTTTTCCTGACACACAGATAGGCACACATGCCAAACTCCCGAGGAGATGTTTCAGTGTGACCTGCTTTCACAAACTGACCTTCTTCCTTGGTCTTCCTAAGGACCAGTTCACACAATTCATTGAGGTGATGCTTATAATGTTATGCAGTTTCATAAATTCATTAGCCGTATGCAGGGCTACCCTTGAGACTGACCTGGAAGTTTCAACTGGTCCAGAATGCAGTGGCACAGGTTCTTACTGGAACCCCATTAACAGCACACATCCAACTGGTGCTCTGCCAGCTGCACTGGCTCCAGATTAGGGTTGCCAAATCGGGCCGGGGGGCGGGGAACCCCCCGCTTCCGCGGCCCGATTTCCGCCGCAGGGGAATTCCGGCCCGGGGGAAACCCCGCCTCCCAAGCTGCGTCACCAGAGGTGACGCAGCCACGTTGCCGACGTTGGGGGCAAGTTTTCTCCCTTTAAAGGACCTCATCCTACTCTTCAGCTGCTCTTTTCCTGACACACAGATAGGCACACATGCCAAACTCCCGAGGAGATGTTTCAGTGTGACCTGCTTTCACAAACTGACCTTCTTCCTTGGTCTTCCTAAGGACCAGTTCACACAATTCATTGAGGTGATGCTTATAATGCTCAGCCACGCCCCCAACGTCAGCACGTCGCCCGTCACTTCCGGTGATGTGCTGCAGGCGCGCGAAGCGCGCGCGCGCTCATCCGCCTGACTCCCGGACCGCGGCGACGCTCCCCCGCCGCGGGGGGAAGAAGATTTGGCAACCCTACTCCAGATTGAATACCGGATCAGATTCAAGGTTCTGGTATTAACCTTCAAGGCCCTAAATGGTCTGGGACCAACATACTTTTGGGACTGCCTCTTCTGGTACACCCCCCAAAGAGCATTATGCTCAGCTGAGAAAAATCTTATAGAGATCCCTGGCCCAAAAAATATCCAGCTGTCCTCAACCAGAGCCAGGGCTTTTTTGGCTCCAACTTGGTAGAACACTCTGCCAAACGACATCCATGTGTTGCAGGACCTAGTTCAGTTCCTCAGGGCGTTCTGCCAGGACTATTATTGAGGACAGCAACAGTTTTTAATTAGCCTGGCCTCTTTCTCTGTTCACACACCCCCTCGGGGTAAGCAATCTGAAATGGTTATGGACCTTATTTTTATTAACTATTTAAAATTTGATTATGCTTGTAATTTTGAATGTTGTACCCCTCCCTGGGCCCCAAGTATGGGGGAGGGTGGTCTAAAAATCGAATAAAAAAAAATAAAGCACCATTCGTGATAACCCCACTTGGACCAAATCATCTTTATATTGTTAAACATCATCTAGATTTGGAGGGTGAGTTCTTGAACTCAAGGTCACCACCTGAGTATCTGGTGGGATGGTATTTGAACTCAGGTTCAGGTCTCCACTTTGCTATGAAACTCACTGGGTGACCTTGCACAAGTCACACTTTTGTCTGCCTCACAAGGTTAGTATGAAGATAATATGAGAAGGAAGAACCACGTATGCCACCCTGAACTTTCTGGTAGATGGGTAGAATAAAAATGTGATAAATGAAAAGATTATAAATGTGCTATGTATCTCATTGGAGGAAAAAGCAAAAATTCTATTGGGAAATTGAGCTTAACTTTTCACCCAGTGCTTCCAGTTCCGTTTTTTATTGCTTACATCTTGGCTTCTGAGTAAAAGAACCAAGGTCAAGACTGGGTGGGAACAGAAGAGAGGCCAACATTCTCCTTTGAGGAGAGGAGGACATCCTGACCTTTAGGTACTCCTTCTCCCACAAACCCTGGAGACAGGATGTTAGGTCATTTTCTTCCCACGCCAGAGGAGAGGAGTGCCCCTTCTTCAGTTCTTTTCCTGCCTTCTTTGCATGTGCAGGATTCGGAAGAG
>NW_015165853.1:308408-341130 GCF_001447785.1 Gekko japonicus | reverse complement strand
TTCTTCTTAATTTTTTTTTTTGGGGGGGGGGGGGGGGGACTCCTTGTTCATCCTCCCACCTCCACCTCTGCTGTACTCAAGTGACTATTCGGCCACAAAACCTCCTTGAATGTGCCATTTGCATCTCAATCACCAGAATTTGAAACAGCAGGTACATTATCAGATGATTTAGGGGTCATCATGCCCTGACAACAGAGGGCTGCAGAAGCAAAAGTGGAGGTGTAAATTGGCCACTCACAATGAAAGGAGAACAAACGAGAGAGCATTAAGCTGAAACCGAAAGCACTGCAGCTGGATCTGAGGAGATCTTTGGCACCAAAATCCCGGTGCCTTCTTGCAGCAATTGCCAGGGCCTGCGGCAGCTGCCACTTCCCCTGCAACACAAATCAGGAAGTGGTGAGGGTCAGTCCTGCTTCCCTGGGACCCTCAGGAGGAAGTGGGGATGCCTTTGTTGCCCCAGTGGGTTTACAGGAGTGGCTGACCTACTTCTTTAATAACAAGATGGTTGGAAGAACAAAGTTTGAGTCCAGTAACACCTTTAAGATCAACAAGGATTTGTTTAAGATATAAGCTTTTGTGTGGATGCACAGTTTTTCAGGTACATTGAACTGTAAGTTACTGCTCCATACAAAGAGGTGGAGGGTGAGCAGCAAATTGGTCAGGAGAGAGCCGTCTCGGCATAAAGGGAAAACCACTCTTTGGGTGCGCCCCCCCCAATCTCATTAGCCTACATCCTGCCTAAGAGGCAGGCTACCCAGAGGGCCGGGGACTGTCTTATGGGCCAGACTCAGATCACCAAAAAAATCTTCTTGGCCTACTTAAAACACCACAAAAATGCCTCCCCCCAGTCCTCCTGGGCTTCATCTCCAGGGCTTCCCACCGGGGAGAGGAGATTTATAACCCTGATTCTGAGCACTTGGAGTCTGATTCTGATAGGGAGGAAGGGGAGCTATCAGATGAAGACCCTCCTTAGCAGTCTCCTCAGTCTCACAGAATGTTTTCTCGTGAGTTGCCACCATTACTCTACAAGGCCCTAAAGATCCTTCATTCCCCCCCCCCAAAAGACCCAGAGCCAAATGAGGATGATGAGGATGGGGCCACAGAGGTGTTTGGTATGCCCCAGATCTTGCGTTCTACCTTTCCTCATGTCTTGCTCGCCTTAAACTCTTTTCCTGCTGTTACTGTTTCTTCTCTGAAATGGGGTTGGACCTCATATTTGTTTAATCTTCAAGTCCTGTTGACAGCAACAAATGATGGCACGCTTTGTGGCTTTCTATGGAAAGCTCTGGAAGCCTCTGAACTGAAGGAGGTACTCCTCTCCTCAGGGATAGGAAGAAAATGACCTAATATCCTGTCTCCAGGGATTGTGGGAGAAGGAGTACCCAAACATCAGTATGTCTTCCTTTACCTCAAATAGAAAGAACCTTCATGTCCAAAGTTCCTTTCTTTGAATAAATCTCCTTTACCGAATTGAGTCTTGCTTGTCATTTTATGTGCCTTCTGGCAGCGATTTATGTCAAAAATCATTTTTACAGAATTTATTATCACAAACATATTAAGAAATGTTTGTGTGTGTGTGTAGTTTTCCCCCCGCTAGCTGACAAAACAGGGAAGACTCTGAGTTTCAACTCAGTACTTGCCTGAACAGGTCTGCCTCTGTAGGAACAGGAGGAGATGCAGTCTGAACAGCCATTTAAAAATTCCACTAAAAATATGTGTTAGTCGACAACAGTGTACTGGAAAGATTGTATTAATATTAGCCAGGCCGATGGCATTTTGTTTTTTATTCCAAGCATTATGTTTTGATTGCAAAATCTGAGAGTCCTCCTTTTAAAGGTGGTTGGGTGCCTTTGATAGTCTCTCACAGACTTCATTTGAACTCTTATCTATATGTCACAGAAAAGTATGGTGGACCACCTAAAAGCTAAATAGATAGTAGCAGGAGAAATACCAATTGGTAAAAGACAGAGTGAATTAGCTAAAAGAGTTCTTAAAGTATTCCAATTATTCAAATACCAAGTAAATATTATTTTCTTGGAAAAAATATGCAGTGAGAAGACGCATTTTTCTCCACTTCATTAAATAGATTGTGTACTTGAATCTATTAGTATTCACATTGGTTTATCTGCCAAAAAGTTCCCCTGTATATTACGACAGGTTCTAGGTAGTGTTCTTCACTTTGAATGGACATATTTATCAAGCTTATGATGAATGCTTAAGGAACACCTTTGCCCCCCCCCCCCAGTCGGAATAAAGAGACAGACACCAATATGGATTTAACAAGGGACACTTTATTAATTATTTAATAACAACAAATACTAGCAAGGTGTTACCAGAAATGTACTGAGGAATATGACAGGTGTCAAACTCCTAACCACCTTCATTTCCTTCTGGGCGATGCACCTGCTCTGATCTCAAGCCACCGCAGGTAGCTTTCGACCAGCAGCATGGCATGGCATGTTCAAGAGAACCCCTGACCCACCACCCCAGAAGCCGCAAAGGCCTGCTAAGGTAGGCCGAGCCAGATTGTTCCTAGGAAGATCACCCCTTCCCAGCCTTGAGCCACAAAGGCCCGAAAGCCGTTCCTGGAGGACCCTTTATTTCCTTTATAACAATGCCCCAGTGCTCACCATTTCCATCCTGATCGCGCTACCCTGACAAACACTAAAGTGACAATACTATTTAACAACCCGGCCCCCCGAAGCCAATAAACCAACACCACCATCGTCAGTGCAAGGTAGGCAAAAGCACCCCCATCCATAGGCCAAACCGCTGGAGGCGAAAAATTCCTACCTGGCTCCATGAAAAGGCAGCCGGTCAGACCTGCACTAAAATAGGGTTGGAGCGTGGACCGAGCTCGCCAACGGACTGGTAAGGCAGGGGGCAGGAGCCAAGCCTAAATAGGCTGGCTCTGCCCCCTGTAGGTCTCTTTCTTCATGCCTCTCACGGAGGCAAATCAGCCCCCCCCCGCCAGCGCAGGCTCGGCGGGGGTTGGGGCTCGCATTGTTAGAAGACCTCAGCTGAATTATGATTCGTCCCCATGTCATCACCCACTTTTGATCCCCTCTTAGTAGGACTCACAAAAAAGTTTTCCATTGCTGTCCCTATAATGCCGGTGTGCAGCTTCTATGCATTTCAAAGAGCCTTGCACACACAAAAAGCATCTGTGCGTTGTTTTCATTCTCTTGATAGTTTTCTTTGTTCTCTTTGCTCTTCTGGTTCAGAGATTCTTAGCAAACTTCCTACTTTGTATGCATTACTCTCAAGCCTGTCCCTTTTCTGCAGCTCTGGAGTTTTCTTTCTCCCAGATGCTCATCTCAGTATCTTGTCCTGTACTTCTAAAATCTTTCTAAAAAGTTATTCACTGGCATTCGTGCCTTGTCTTTCATCTTTACTGAGCTTTAATTTTTAACAGCACATGTTGTCTCCTCTAAGAGGAAATGCTTGGTTCCCCCCCCCACAATCTCTTAATTTTGTAGAGCATCAAACTGAGGTGGTACAGTTATAAATAATATGAATCAGAGATGCTGCAGAACTCTGCAAAACCATGTCTGTTTGACCTCATTTTAGAGTCTACCCTCTGAAGATTAAGGACATACAGATATGCCATTTTCATGTTTTGTTTTCATGCCATTTTGAGACTTTTAATTCCATCCATTTTTGTTGCTGAATCATCTATTTCTTTATGGCATTGTATCTGAGATTTTACATAGATAATATTATAAAAGTGGTTTTTTTTTCCTGCTTCTGAATGGTCCGTGTGCCGTCGTAAAAACTGAACTATACACAATTGATGCAGAAAGATCTTTGAAATGAATCCGTTTAAAGAGGGAATGTTTGACATGAGGAAGCAGAAAAAGGCATGAGAAGAAAGATTTGTGAGTTCAGTGTGTGTGTGTGTGTGTGTGTGTGTGTGTGCCATGGCATGATGTTCTTAAGCAGAAATAGTGGTTATGTTCTCTCTGAGCAAATGCAATATGCTTTCTTCTCACCATGGCACCCCCTTGGTGCATCCAAAGTAGTCTCAGAATTGAACAGGGGCTTACAGAATGATGGCAGACCTCTCAAAGCCAGTGAAAGCTCTAGCACCTGTCTCCTGAGAAATCAAAGACTGGCTTCACATTCAACTTCATTGCCAGCACACACACACACACAGAGAGAGAGAGAGAGAGAGAGAGATATTTTCAGCCTGTCTGTCTCCCTACTCTCCCCCCTCCCCATAATAACTGTCCTTTCAGCATTGACTCCCAGATATGCATGTCCAGACAGCTAACTCCCAGGCTGGATCTTCTCAAGAGGCCAGACAACTGATACCTCCCCTGGGTTCCCTGACACAGAGTTGTAGTAGGTGCCTGCCTCCCCACACTGAAGTCCTGACATATAACTGTATCCCAGGCTGCCCTGGTTATGTACTTTCCCTCTAGTTTAGGAGTTCTCTTCCTGAACTAATCAGACATGGGGTATGGGTAAATCAAAGAAGCTTTGTGCAGCTGCACCAAAATCATCCTATATTCAACTCAGTGCTGAGTGCAAAGGGGTGAGGGCCAGGAATAATTCATCAGGGGAACTGGTAGGCCCAGTGGTGAAATTTGGCCTGCTGATTCTGCCCTTTCCCAGCTCATCCATGAAAATAAAAACATCTTTCTGCAGCGTAGCTTGGAGATATTCTTCCCCACTCCAAAAAGATGAGCAAATGTTATTCCGAAAGCATATTTATTCTTTCACAACCTAGTTTGAACTGTGTCTGGATTAGACTGTAAGGAAGCATTAACATCTCTCACAAATGCATGAAACAAAGGGGAAGTAGAGAGCTCCCCTTTTGGACTACTGTGAAAACCCAAAACAGGATCCCCAGGCTGTGCTGTATGGTGAGGTCATGATGGCCTAGGCGCCCATTCCAGGTTCTTTTTTTGTTCATTTAAAATAAGTTGATTCATTTCAGATGTCCTGCAGACAGGCCCGTAGCTAACAACTTTTTTTCTCAGGGAGCCAATGTTCTTCTCAGGGGGCCCATCACTATATGTTTGTGTGGTACTTCTAAATAATAACTAAATAATAAATACAAGTGGTTTATTGCACAAAAATATTTCAGGTTTATTATTTATGAGTTGCAAATAATTGATCTTGCAGAGTTAGTCAAAATAGTAAGGCTGGTAGTTGCTCTTCAGGGTCTCTGGCAGAGATCTAAATACTAAACAAAAAAAACCCCATAAACGACACACAGAGTAAACTGCCTACTCAGACTAAAAGTGACTCTACCTGCA
Source organism: Gekko japonicus (assembly GCF_001447785.1). Lineage (NCBI taxonomy): Eukaryota > Metazoa > Chordata > Lepidosauria > Squamata > Gekkonidae > Gekko > Gekko japonicus. The sequence goes on along the minus strand of NW_015165853.1, from coordinate 335,866 downwards.
TCACCCACTGCCACTGTATAAGGCTTAAGGTGAGCAAATAACCAGGGCAGCAGCATTAAGGGGGTTTCAACACAAGAAAGAAATCAAGGCAGTACTAAACAGTACTAAACACCGTTATACCTAAGGCCAGTACTAAGTACCATGATACACGATGCACATAATCACACACTAATTGATCTATATTCCTCATATATATTACTCTTAAAACCTTGTTAACTTAAATGTAACAGTTTAGTAACCCTCTTCAATTTACCAAGAACAAAATATGCAAGTTATATATGTCTTTAAAATGGCCAGACTGATACAATTATTTTAAAAATGCATTAAATACAGAAGTATAACGAAGGGAAACAAAAGCAAGGGAGGCAGATTCAGTGGAAAGATCACCCCCACCTCACACAAACCAAAGCACTTACAGCCAAATAAGCTTTGTCTCCACCACCCACAGCTGCCATTCTGTGGTTGATTTCATATCCCAAGGCAGCAATTTTGTTGCACACAACCTCCCATCAGAATTCCAAAGATGTGGAGAGCCCCATGCTATATTTTACAAGAGACAACATTGGAGGAGCTCCCCCCCCACATGAGCCCCTTTGGTCCATACCTGGAGACTCCTCCGAGGCTACTGAGCTGCTGAAGGGCAGAGAAAAGCCGCTCTGTGCTGCCGGGGTCCGAGTCCGACTGTCCGAAGGAGGAGAGGAGGCGGAGCTGTGCAGGAGGACGATAGAGAAAGCAAGGCTGTGCTGCAGTTTCCACGGAGTTGGAGGAAGACGAGGAAGTAGCGGCGTGGCTTATTTAACTTGTATTTGGCGGGCTCTTTGCTTAGAGACTGCCCACTGTAGGCAGCCAGCCAATGAGCAAAATATGGTCTGAACCTAGGCGGGGACTGTCAGGCATCTCTGAGGGGGAGGAAAGGAGTCATTTTGCATCCCAGGCCCTGGCATCTGGTGAACAGGCTGTTCCTGTGTGGGGGGGAACCGTGGGGGGAGGGGTGTCTCAGAGTTCACCAGTGACCAGCCCGGGAAACCTCTGCTGCTGCCCAATGTCCTCCCACCCCCCTCCCGCCGGGGGCTGAACCGAAAGGAGCCAGGAAAGGTCTCCAAAGGGGACTGGCTCAGGAAAAGCTGGAGGAAGCGGGCGGGAGGAGCGGAGCCAAACGACAGCGGGGAAAACCAGACACTTATTTATATTCCGCCTGTTCCTGCCCTTGCCAGGGCCGCTGAGGGGAGTAACAGGCAGGCACCCACATCCAAATAAAAGCCGAGCTGGTTTCAGATCTGCCGTACTCCTCCTCTCTTACTGGGGTTTGGCTCCGTCTGGACGGTCCACTCCTTTTTCTTTTGTTTTTGTTGTCCCTACACATGAGGTGGGTGTAATGGCGGGCAGGTGTGCTCTCACGGCTGGGGAGGAAGGAGAGCCAAAGAGGGGGGATGAGATTCTCCCACCCACCCACCATGTGCCAGAGGGACAAGGGCAGAATGTCGGCGCCCGGCGATAAGACCATTGATCAGGGGGAGGGGGCCGTGGGGGAGGGGGAGCAGAGGATCGGGGGAGGGGCCGCAAAACCTGTGGGGGGCGGGCCCCATGGGATCCACGTGAGCTACGGGCCTGCCTGCAGATAACTGAGACATCCAATCTGGAAAGAAAATAAGGTGCTAGTCTGAAAGGGGTATGCAAAAGCAAAGACTAGGATTCAGAGCTGGGTCTTTCACTGTTTTGAAAACCTAAGTCATTTTCTCTAATACCAGAAAGGTAGTCTTATTAGTTAATCCATCTGATAGTTATTTCCATTTATTTCACTGGGAAACACATTCTTGGCTGTAACTCTCACTCAGGGGATCCTCCCTGCCGGAGTGCAGACAGTGGGGAGACTGTTCCACTTCAGAGGCAATTAAACTCTTTTCTTGTAGAGCAAGCATAGACTTTATGACAACATTGGCATGTGAATCAGTCTTCTTTTCTCAGGATCTTAAGTGACAGATGGGGTGTATCTGTTATTATGCAAAAACAGCATGCAATAGAGAGGAACTAAAACATGAACATCACTGCTTACCTCATTGCACTCTGCCACTTTCAGCATTTTTCTCCCATCCCAGATGATTTCCAGTATCAGAGTCTGGCTGGGAAAAATTGCTGAGAAGAGCGGAGTACAGTACAGAATGGAGCAGTGTTTAGGACTGTGACCAATATGCTCCCGTTTTGTTTGCCTCCCCCATCACCCCATTCATTTCTCATGTGAATATGAAGTTGTTTATTGCTTATCAAGGTATTTCCTTGGGAAGGACCATGACTTAGAAGCTGAGCATCTGCTTTGCATGCAAACGATTCCCAGGTTCAATCCCTGGGATCTCCCATTTAAAAAGAGGACCAGGTAGGGGTTGTGAAAGACCTCTGCATGAAACTATGAAGACCCTCTGCCAATCAGAGTAGACAGTACTGAGCTTGACAGATCAGTGAACTGCTTGTGCAAGAATCATGGATCTTCTCCACTTTCCCCTCCTCCCCCTGATATCCATTACAAAGTTTATTCCTTGGATTGTGGGATCCATGCAGAGTAATAGCCATGCAGGTCCTTGGGCTGCATTAAGGAGGGGGATGGGGAGGGAAATTCCTTCTCTCTTTAGTCAGTGGAGATCCACTGATGGAAGATGAATCAAGGGCAGTTTCACTCCCTTCCACATCCATACTTTTTGTTGTTGTTCAGTCGCACAGTCGAGTCCGACTCTTCGCGACCCCATGGACAAGATCACACCAGGCCCTCCTGTCTTCCGCCGTTCTCTGAAGTTTGCTCAACTTCATGTTCGTTGCATCTATGACACTGTCTAACCATCTCATCCTTTGCCGTCCCCGTCTTCTTTGACCTTCAATCTTTCCCAGCATCAGGGTCTTTCCCAGATCCATACTGCAGCACACTAACCCACATGGCTATTGCTCCTGGTCCCACAAGCCTAAGAATCAATTTTCCCATGGTCAGAAGAAATTGATAGTGGGGGGAGAAATATGAGCCTCCTCCCTTCCTGTCATGTGCTTGATATCGTCTCCTGTTCTTGGGTTCAAGCCACCTCCCCTGAGGCCTCAGAATGGGAAAGAGAGAGGGTTACACCACCCAACTCCTCTTCCTTCCCAGGACTGGCTTCCCCTTGGTTCCCTCTCTTTCGGCTCAGTCCTTCTTTTCCTCCTCAGCTGGGTGTAATGCCTTTCCTTTTATAGGATTCCTTGACAGTACCCCACCTGGCATGTATGCAGTCCCTTTCCCCCTGCTTCACCTGGGGAGCCATAAAAGGAAAGGGAAGCCTACCCTGCACCTTCCCCCTGCTGCCTGTCTCCCTGCCCTACTACTTTCCCTGGATGTTCAGGGCTGCCTCTTAGCCTTTCCCATCCTGGCCTTCCCCAAGTCCAGGCTCAACCTTGCCTTTTGATCACACCCCTTCCTGCTCCTGCCTGGCTCTTGGCCCTGTTCTTGCCTTTATCGGAACAACCTGCCTGGGTCCTGGCTGCCTCCCTCACCCAGCCTTCCTTGCATGGGTGAACCAGGGTCCTAGGTATCCTCAGGTCAGACAGCAAGGGCAGAGTCAAGCTGGGGCTGGTTATCAGATCCAGACAAGAATTTAGAGATCTGCAATCACCAGCACCTTCCATTACTGGATTGCTGGATCCAACTCAATTGTCTTGGTCATTATAAGTTTCTTGTATTTGTTCACAATACTAAAGAATGGGTGTGGCTTGGGTTGAATCTTGATTAGTAATGTTGCAACAGCACATCCTAACTAGATGATTACAAGTGGAGGAAATGCAAGTATTTGTGGGGGGCATCTTATTTAACCCTAACCCACTGTTTCCTCTTACCTTCCGTTACATGTATGGATGAAATGATAATGGTGGAATGCCCCAACTGTATTCAGATTACCTTGTAAAAATTCTCAAAAGTCTCTGCTTTATTTTTTCTTGGGGATCACATCAAGATTTTACTAGTCCAGTTTGGAAGGCAGTACCTTCAAGCTCGAACACTGGCCATGCTACTTAGGAGTAATGTTCAGCATAATATCAGTGCTATACATTGGCCCCTGCCACACGGACAGGAAACTGCAGAGGAGAAGTGTGGCTGTTTGCCCCGGGGCAAACTAACATGCAGTAAAGCGATCAGACCTACTGTGGAGGTTCTGTGGAGGTACTGTGGAGGTTCCATGGCAAGGGAGAGGTGCCGATCACAACACACGCCTGCGCGCAATGAAGAAGCGCGCGGCGCGGCGAACTGGTTTTCTTTTTTTGTGTACACTACGAATGCGCATGCTCCGTTGGGTGCGTGTGCGCATCCACGGAGACGTGGGGGAAAAAAAACCCTTTTCCGCAAGGGGACATGGGCGGGCGCCGGATACCACCGGAAACGCGATCAGACGCCCGCCCTTGCCCCGCAGTTTCTGGAAACTAGTACCTCCAAGGTACTAGTTTTTTGCTGCGCTTTTTCGGCAGGAAGCCTCAGTTGTGCCACGGAAGCACTACGCTTCCCAGATGTGCTGGTGAGATCGCGACCGGAAACTCCGCTTGTCTTCCGTATCTCTTGCGTGGCTAATGTTGCGTGTGACCGCAGCCATTTTAACTTTTAAGTGGTCTGTGGTACATCCAAAAAGTCCAGATAGTTAGGCTGGTACTAGATGTTTGGTAGCCAACCCCAGGAGAATTCCTGTGTATAGTCTCCAACATGCTCAGTGGAAGCAGAGGGACAGTTGCAAGAGGGGAATGATGGGTGGGAAAGAGGCCATTTTTAACCAGTTGACACTCAAAGCTTACAGCAGGGGTTACAGAGGAAAAGCTGATTGTGGGAAGGGTAAAACACTCCCTCCCAGATGCTACATCTCGCATATAAATCACATCACAGCTTTGCATGTCATCAGTGACATACAAGGAATCCTGTATTTTTCAGCTGATGTCCACTTCATCCATTGGAGATTCAGGTAAAATAGGAGTTGGATTGTCATTTAATTGAATAACTAGGAGTGCTGAATAACAGCAAGCAGATGATTTTTCCTGTATGAAGGAGCGGGGTGGAAATCTTGCCCTCCCAAGCATATAACCAATTTTAAACTCTGCATTTTCTAATCCTTTTCCGATACACTTCTTTCTCTTTTATTTAAGGAAATAACTGGTTCAAAAGATTTGAAGGTTTTGTGGTCATGTGCTCTTTCAATACCTTCAAACTTTGTATCTGTTAATTTTATTTACATACAAAATAAGGCATAATACATAAACAGGACTTGTATTCACTTTGACTACCAAAGTCTTGCTTCTGTTGAGCAGAGATTCTGTGTTATCTAGATGGGAAATCCATCCGACCACTTATGAGCAATATCTGCATTAAATGGCAGCAAAAGGGGTCAGTTATAGCTTTTGTTGTTTGAATGTTCTGTGCATGGAATTTATTATTTGGATCAGTAATGTATTTGTGCTTTGAGTCAAAAGCAGTGTAGTTAATTTGTGTGTGTGTGGAAGGGAACAAGTGACATTTCTCACATGAACAATTCTTTTGTGCTCTGAGCTTTTGAAGTAAAAACTTTAATTAGTTAGTGCAGATCAGCATATCCAGGAATACAGTCCCCACAAACTGTCCTACAGTTGATCCCCTGTGAATGAAAAGCAACATATGCAGTCCTTTGGGTGACCATCATCACAATCCAATGTGTAATATTATTGTCCTATTGTGCAGTTTTCCTACATTTTCATGAGAGTCTTTCAGAAAATCCAGATTTGTGCCAAAATTGGAATGGGTGAAAATCCTGTGCACATTAGGGCTACCTCAGATCATTTCCAGTTCTGCTTTCCAAATAATAATATGTTTGAAAAACACTTGACCATACAAATGTTTACCTTTTTGAAGAAGTCTTTTCATTGCCATTATTTGCCCTGGCTGATGTGGCTTCACTCCCCCATCTCCCCCCCCCTGCCCCATGACTTCAGCTTTTTTTTCTTTTTTCTTGGTTAGCTCCATGAGGGATACCACCCAAATAGGGGTCATGTAGTCAACAAGATAGGACATAATTTGTTTAGCCAATCGTATTTGGTTTTATGATAACATCACTAGAAACTAGTGAAGTCAGTTGCAAGTGAGAGCAAATTAGGACATCTGTAAATGAATAGTAGAAAGACTTGAAAGGGGAATTTTTTTGATGCTGACAACATTTTTTTAAAAAAAGCAGTAGTCTCGACTCAGCCTTGATACAAGCCATGCCAAAGGCTTGTGTTCTGTTGCTCTTCCTAAAACCTTTATGTGGTTGATGCAGCTGTATTTAAAAGCAATTTGCTTATTAAACACAATTGGGGAAGTTTTGTGAGACATATAATCAGAGTACGAGATGACCTTGATTTGCTTTACCACTAGTTCCTTTTTTTTCTCTGTAAAGTGAATGTAAAACAAATAAATCAAGGTTTCCCTGTTCCAGTAAGAAGTACTGTAACCTTGATGTGTGGTGTTTTCATATAAATATGTGTATTAATGTTCATCTTACCTGCATTATTTGAATGTGGCCTACCCTTGAGCTTATTGTGTTTACAGCATCCAAGAATGAAGCAGGATCAAAATTACACCACTTCAGTTTACAAAACAATGAGGAGGAATATGCAGACCAAAATCTTACAAAAGTCAGCTACATACCGCTGTCGTGTGTGTCATAAACAGGCAGAAACAAAGATAGGGGGTTTTGCCACACTTTGGTCCGTTTATTGCTGTCTCTTTCTGCTATTCAATTTGGGCATAATGCTAAATCATGATTTTGTGCTACCTGAATGAACTTTGCTTACCGGCCCCTTCAGATGCTTAGATTCTATCCCATGCTGTTTTTTGGGGGGAGGGCACATCATGGTTTATCAACATCGCTAACCATAGTATGTACAAAACATATTTTGTACAGACCTCAGAACTGCAGTTAAAAGTGATTCTGGCATGTAGGCAAGTTGTGGATTGGATCCTATACATTCCTTCAGTTTGGGCCGTCCAACATGAGCAGAAAGCACTTGGTACCAGAGGAATGTGCTCCTCAGTGGAGAATCACACCAGGCAAGTGGAAAGAAAGCATAATATTGAAACATATATCAAATTTAGACTCCAATGGCACCTTTAAGACCAACAAAGGTTTATTCAAGGTATGAGCTTTCGTGTGCACGTACACTTTATCAAATACATTAGAATGGCAATCAAGGTTCAAACTTATAGCCAGAGAATGAACAGAAAATTAACATGCAACATGATGATGATCAAGATATATAGAGTGACACTAAATAACAAGTTAAGGTTATAAAGTCGACAGTTATAAAGCAAGAAATATGTCAAACTAGCAGATAAATATCTAAAGGTATCTTTTCTAATTGTCAGAAGTATCTGGGAATCTTCATTCTCTCCTGCCAGGCTTGAAGGGCACTTAACACTACATCCTCCTCCAAAAAATTTGGTAATGTCAGCAGACATCCTAATATCCATTGCATAGATTCAGTATTCTAATATACTATTGTGAAAAAGAAATACACTAAAATACATTAAAATACAGAGGATTTATAGCCCTCCTTGTTGAGAATACATATGTATGAGAATAGCATATGTTATGAAATAAAAAACCCCAGTATCCCTGTTGAGTCCTGGGGAGTAGGGATGTGTATTCGGTTCGTCCGAACCGAATGCATCCCCGAAAATGGCCCCAAAAATTTTGGCGGCAATTCAGTCCCATTATATGTTATGGGCCATTGAAGTCAATGGCGAAAACGTAGGGTATATTCTGGGGGCTGGAGGGGAGGGGGTTTGAGGGAGAGGCTTCAACCTCGCAGGGTAGCTGCTGGAGCCTCTCCCCAAGTTACCAACCAAGTTTGAAGAACATTGGACCGGGGGTCCAATTCTACGGGCCCCCATACAGGTTGCCCCTATCCCCTCCATTGTTCTATATGGTGGGGAAAAAGTAACTTTTTTTTCCACCATAGAGAACAATGGAGGGGATAGGAACAACCTGTTTGAGGGCCCGTAGAATTAGACCTGCTGAGGGGTCTCTTGAAACTTGGTTGGTGTCTTGGGGAGAGGCTCCAGCAGTTACCCTGTGAGTTTGGAGTCTCTCCCTCAAGCCCCCTCCCCTCCAGCCCCCAGAATATACCCTATGTTTTCGCCATTGACTTCAATGGCCCATAGGATACAATGGGGCTGAAATTGACATTCGGCTGGTGGAAAGACTCCCGAATGGGCTTGTACTGGCGAAACTGACATGCCGGAGTCTTACTGCCAGCCGAAATTGATTCTGCCCAATTCGGCCGAATCCGAATGGGCTGAATTTATTATTTTTTGCACACCCCTACTGGGGAGGTGAAACACAGCTGACCAACTGGATTTATTGAAGCATATAGATCAGGGGTGGCCAAACTGTGCCTCCGGAGCCGCATGCAGCTCTTTCACACATATTGTGCGGCTTCTGGCAGGGCAGCTGGGGAAGCTAAATATCATTAGCAAACAAATATCATTGGACAAATAAATATCATTATCAGTGTCTGCTTTTACCACTTTTGTTGTTATTTTTGGCAGTCACATTTAATGTTAATAAAAAGCAAATTTGCATATTTCCCAGTAAAAACGTGTAATATTTGTTCATGTCTTGCAGCTCTCAAACATCTGATGTTTATTCTATGTGGCTCTTAGCAACTTGGGCTACCCCGATATAGACTGTGCAAACTATAGGTTATGTGGCTCAAGAGAAATTCTCTTTTCTCCTTTACCTAACTTCTCCCTGAAATCCAGCAATCTATTTCTTTCCTTTTTTTTAGGAATTTGGAGTCTGTTTTGAATGAATTCTGTTTTGATCGAAAGAGAAATTTGAAGATAGGAGGGTCAGGAAGGGGAGGTTATAACAGAATTTCAGAGTTTCACACTGCAGTTGCTTCGAGGCAGGCAATGTTGTCCCAAACCTTCCTATCCCCCTGTTAGAGCACCACCTGTGGTGTGTAGCATCAAAACCCTGCAAGGGCCGAAATTACAAAAAGGTGCATAGAGGTGTGACATAAAACTACAAAGAGAAATTTAAGAGAAATTACTTTTTCGAAAGAGTATAAAAGGACTCAGTGGCTATATGGATATTTTAGAAAAAAAGAAATTTCACTCCCTGTAATAACATTACTCAGAGTTCACAATAAATCTTCATTGACAATATGGTTTTCCATCAGTAGAACAGGATATCCTCACTTCCTGCCCTTCTGCTGCAGATGAAAATGACCCTGAATATGGTGCTCCTGTGGGACAGGGGACCTTCAGGAACAGTATGTTTGGGGAGCTAGTGAAAATTGCCCCTCTTCAAAAATTTCTGTGACATCCAACCCAGTGTCTTGACAATGTGCAAGGAGGTAGATAGGGAATCACAGGATGATGTTGTTGTTGTTAATTTATATGCTGCCTCTCGCCGACAAGTGGTCTCAAGGCAGCTAACAACAGCTAAAACATTATCCAATATTGATTAAAAACATAGTACAAATAAAACTAAAAGACAGCCCACATAAGTGGACCCAACTATTGAAAAGCTAAACAGAAGAGCTCTGTTTTGCAGGGCCCACATACTGTCTGACAGCTGGTTCCACCAGGATGGGGGCCACTAAAAAGAAGACCCTCATCCTGGTGGATGCCAGCCAAACATCCCAGGAGCCTGGCACCACAAGCAGGTTATGGGTTGAAGAGCACAAATTTGGGGGGGGGGCATGTTGGAAGAGGTGGTCTGCCAGGTATGATGGTCCCATATCGTTCAGGGCTTTAAAGGTAATCACCATCACCTTGATTTTGATCCAGAACTCAATCAGCAGCCAGTGCAGCTGTTTCAAGACAGAATAGATATGATCTCTCCAAGGAGAATCTGTTAGCAGTCTTGCCACTGCATTCTGGACTGCCTATAATTTCAAGAGCGCCTTCAGGGGCAGCCCTACATAGAGCACATTACAGCAGTCTAGGTGGGAGGTGACTGTGGCATGAATCACCATGACTAGGCCAGAATGGGACAGTTGTGGAGACAGTTGGTAGGCTTGGCACACACAAAAAATGCTGTTCTTGCCACTGCTAACATCTGCTTGTCCAGGGAGAAGGCAGAGTCAAGCCCACCCCTCAGACTCTTCACAGAGTCCACTAATGAAAGTTGGACCCTGTCAAGAGTTGGGAGCTGAAGGTCCCCCAGTGATCCAGACCTCTCCAGTCAGATTATCTCTGTCTTAGATGGATTTAACTTCAACTAGCTCGAGGCAACAGGCCAGATCTGCCAGTCCAGAGTCCAGCTGTTTATCCAGCAGGAGGAAGAGCTGAGTGTCATCTGCATATTGGTGACATCCAACTACAAATCTCCTAATTAGCTCTTTAGAGGGTGTGTGTGTGTGTGTAACGGCTTCCCTGGAGGAACAAAAGGAACAACACTAAGGCAGTCCCACATACCCCCAGTGAGGCCAGGCAGTGACCAGGATTCAATGTTCAGCTGTGTCAAATGATGCTGACAAGTCCAATAAAATCAGCAGTGCAGACCCACCGTTATCCAGTTGACGGCCGAGGTCGTTCACCAAGGCTACTAGAGTAATGGTTAAAGAGCAGCATAGTTTGGTGTAGTGGTTAAGAGCAGTGGACTCTAATCTGGAGAACCCGTTTTGATTCCCCACTCCTCCATATGCAGCCAGCTGGATGACCTTGGGGCACCCACAGTTCTCTCAGCGCTGATCTCTCAAGACCAGTTTTCTCAGAGCTCTCTCAGCCCCATCTACCTCACAGGGTGTCTGTTGTGGGGAGAGGAAGGGAAGGCAATTGTAAGCCATTCCGAGACTCCTCTGGGTAGTGAAGGGCAGGGTATAAAACCCACTTTTCTTCTTCCTCTCCCTCTTCTTCATTTCTGTACAGTACAATCCTATGCAAAGTTTCTCCAGTCTAAACCCATTGAAATCAATAGACTGGAGAAACCCTACATAGGATTGCAATGTTAGAGTAGCTTCAAAAGAAGACTTAACTCTCTACCTAACTTACAGCAATTTCCCTTACCGACTGACATTGGCCTTCACCAATTAATCAACTTTTGCTGATTGATGTGCCAGTGAAAGTGATGAATGTTTGCAGCTCTAATGAAAAAGTGTTTGCAGTGGGTGCTGCACAGCTGAGAAGCAGCCATATACTGTTCTTGCAAAGGACCGCTAGAAATGCTAAAAGACTTTTGTATTTGAGCAGTTTTCCCTTTGTGGGATTAATTCCATATGAACGATGCTCACGAGGGACTCTTAAATTGGTTCATAGTTCAAATGTAAAACCTACATTGGTTAGAACTGTGGTTTTCAAGCTGTGTGCCCAGAATCCTTGGGGAATCCCTAGAAGGTTATCAGGGGATCCACAATTAGAGAAATCAGTAATTACAGGCAACCTTCATGGCAGTGCACCACATCCAGCATTGCCAATTTCCTCCTGAAATACACAGCTGTGGGAAAGTCCAGGGTGCATTCAATAAATTGTACATAAAATAAGTAATATTATAGGCCTGCCAGGTACCCCACAAAAATTGAGAATGCTCTCTACAGCATGTGCCAGAATTCCGAGAAATGTGTAGAGGTTCCTTTGCAGATAAAATCAATGTAGAAATACTTCCTATTGAACTAATACATATTCCATTTAATGATGACCATCTTTCTCTCTCTTTATGGCAAATTGCATAAAAGGGGCTCAGATATGCTTTTTGTGTGAAACGTGAAAACATTTTTTCACAGGTCAATTGGATTATGTGGACTAGAGCATATCACTTTAAAAGCAAGAGGTCCACAAAGCTGATGAGTGATAAGGATTCCCCAAACTAGAATATTTTACCTTGTGTTTACACGGCATGCAAAATGAAGCTTTGTATACTATCTGTGCCTTATGAAGTTGAAGCATATTAAAAATAAATCACACATGGATCATATGCTACTTTTTAAAAGAGAGAAATATGCTTTTAAAAGATTTATTCAGTCTTAAAGCTGCCTTGCAGCATATCAAAGATCAATGTGTCGTCTGATTAAATTGTGCTCTATAGATTTCTCCAGTCAAGTTCATCAAAGAACGCATTTCTCTTCTTCTAATGATGCTGAACCTAAAGTTCTTCTCTGAAGTACTTTAATTTTCACTTGGTCATTACAAGAAGACAGTGACTTAATGAACTGCAAATAGAAGAAGAAAGTAACATAAATCATTTTTTGCATCCCTTTTGCTGTTATATTAGCATAGCTGCTCTTTCATCATTGGAGTGCCTTCAGTGATTTCTCCACATATGATGCCGGGAATTAAATTATACTGCACTTTCTGCAATCCAGCACACCAATAAACATTTAAAATCATTAGAAAAAAATAAGCAAGATAAATTAATGCCAGAGAAGTGCAGTGCTTTATAAACTACTAAAACAGATGTACCAGTGACAATTCCTGTTCCAGTCATAGTCAGACGATATTTCTTGTTGGTGGAGCAGCAGTTACACTTTGCTGGGAAGGGATTTTGCCCTCCCCTCCCCCGTAGAATTGCCACTTTGGAAATTAAGGGGTCTCTTACAAGAATTCTTTGAGTATAATTGAAAAAAGGGTATAGCAATTCACTTTCTACATTTTACCTCTGAGTACCAAATGGTAGTCGGACTCGACTGTGCGACTAAACAACAACAAAAAGCTGATATACCTTGCTGAGAAGTGAGTAGAAATAGTTAGCCGTAGATAAGCCAGAGTTTATCCAGGAGTAACTCACAATCTGTGAGGGTGTAGGAGGGTATTGGAGACGTGCAGTTGAATCCAAAGGTGCTGTACCGCCAGCATAACAGCACTGATAGTATCGTTCCAATTTTAGTACATGTGCTGCCGAAGCGAGCACAGCAGCACTGATACTAGCAGAATGGCAGTTCTGTGGAGCAGAAGGTGATTTTTACCACTGTTTGCCTGAAACTCCAGCCTTTCCCTATGCTGTTCATGGTGGTCCCTCCAGGAGCAGAATTTCAATGGACTTAAAGGGCTGCATGGGGAGTGAGAGGTGGAAAAGACCCTGCCCATGAGTTTTGTTCTTCTCATGACAGCTTAGATCCAGCCCATGAGCTGGGTAATTTTCACCAGTATTTACCAAGCCGACTAGCTGCACGCTGTCTTTGTTGTAGTGAATGCAGTACCAGTGCAAGAGTGCATTGTTCTGGCAGGGTCTTTCAGACAATTATTTACAGAGCTGACTACCCCTTTACTACTATTGTGCCAGAACGCTCTTCCATATAAGGAGTCTGATGGTTGTACAAGCATCATGGTGCAGAGCATGCTCGCATTTTACCCTGTATTACTTCCTAACCAGTCTTTCTACTTAAGACTTGCAACCAAATTGAGTGCATTCCAAAACACCCTGTTTATATAATCTCAGGCACAGCTCCAGCCGTCTGATATTTCCCCGAGGATGAGCTTTGAAAAGTCTTGCACACAGACACCAAGAGCTTTGCAGCAAATGATGCCATGTTAATATTCACCTTCAAAAGATAGCCTTTTGTTCACTCATTTGTCATGGTCAATCCATTCCCTTAATGGCATGTTACGTTAACCTTGTTATGAAAAATTCACATTATTGTCAGTCGTATGCTGATGGGGTCTGAAAAACAACTGCATTGATGTATATCATGATCTCTCCTGGGGCTGGCTGACATGTCACCACACAGGTTTTGATTGTTGCTGTTGTGTGATCTCGTTTCTTTCAGGGCCTCTGCAGAAGGAATAGCCACCCTACCTGGGATTAAATTAATTTAAAGCATTTCTGTTGATCACACTGCATAATAGAGTCACTTGAAGCAAAATTGTGGCTACTCAGTTGCTTTGGCTAGGATCCACAATCCAACACAGAAACTAGTGTTCTTTAAGATCCCTTGTCCATGGTGTGACTAAAATGGGATAATTTTATTTATTTATTTTATTTATTATTTTAATTTATATACCACCCCTCCCCCACAAAGTGGGGCTCAAAGCAGTTCATAGTAATATAAAAACAGAGGTAACAAATATAGTAAAACAGCATAAAATACAGAGTATAAAAAGCAAATAATTTACAACTGATGGTGGTGGATCCAACATTAAGCCCCAAAAATACACTTATTCAGAGAAGGCGTGACAGAAAAGTTCAGCCTTACAAGCCCCGTGAAACCTAGGGAGGTCCCTCTGGGCCCATGTTTCATCTGAGAGGGCATTCCACCAGGATGGGGCTACAATTGGAAAAGCGCTCGCCCTGTTGGACACCAAATGTGCAACCCGAGGGCCTGGCTCCACCAGCAGGCCACAAGATGATGACTTCAGCTGCCAGAGGGGGATTGTAAAAGGAGAGGCAGTCCTTCAAGTATGATGGTCCCCAGACTGAAAAGGGAATTTTCAGAGATGAAAATGGCATGCCCCTAATGTCAAACCAAGGATCACTGTCCCCCAAGTAGTAAGTATTCCTGATGGCTCTTTCCCACCTTTATTAATTTACTGTGCACTGATTTTGATTTGTTTCCACATCTGAGTCTCTTGCATCTTGTGACAGGAGAGATGGACAGGTTCTTTTTGGATCATTTAACACAGAATATAAGAGTATAATTTTGTGTATGCGATGGATGAGTCACCTGAATGAAGTTCTGACCCTGACTCTATCATCATCCGGTTCATTTATTTCATAAACTTTTCACAGCTCAGTTCTCAGAGCACAACTGCTGCAAGCATATACTGATTTTATTTCTGTAACATGTTTTTGAATGCATACAGAATTAATGTTCAAAGATAAAAATAATGTGTTGCTGGGCCAAGAAATCATATATTCCTTGTTTTGCTATCCCATAGTAAGCTAATTATATGATAAGGAAGTGCTCTGAAAAAGGAATTTTTCTTATTGTCTGTAGTTAATGTTTACTTTCTTTAGGGAAGTAAATCATCATATCTAATAGTAAAGTAGTTGGCACTCATACAAACTGCAAAAACAGCCTATCTGTAAACAAAGTGGGGGTCTACTTACTTGAAACACTTTGCAGGTATGCAAAAAAACCTAACTTGATAAACTAATATCTCAGGCTCCTCTTTGTCATGCTTTCATGATGCTCAAGGGAGGTTTGTCACTTCCTGTCCCCCTAGCCACAGGATCTATGAGTTGAGGATAGCAATAAAAATCAGCTGTGGGCAAAAAAAATAATAGATGCCAAAATTAACCAGTGCCTAACTCTGAAAGGTCCAGCAAGTCTGCTTCTTTCTCTCAGCTCTGCTACAAGAAGAAATAAAGTTCATGTCTGAGAAATTCATGATGGACAGGAAGTCTCTGGTTCCTGTTGAAGGACAGAAGTAAACAAAATGTGAGAAACAATTGGACCCTATTTTATGACTGGGTGGAAAGAAACTTCACAGACCAAGAACAATGAATATCCTCCGGTATATATAATTCTATTTTGGTCATGAACTCCCCTGAACATTCCAACACGCTCCGAAATCAGTTCGCTCTCTGATCTGTCATTCAGACGGTCTCCGTATCCACTGGCTGCTTTGCCTGAGTCCTGCCTCCAACATTCTAAACAGTTTGCTCTTCCTCTCCCCCCCACAGCCAGTCAGAACACAGAGGTCATTTGCATATGTGCCCTGATTCACCTTTGCCTCGGAACACAGAGGTCGTTTGCATATGCGGCCTCACTGGCCTTTCCCTCTAACATTCTTTTTTTTTTAAATCCCCTGAAGGCAGGGTAGTTTTATTAATTTTTGTTACACCTACGTGACTACAGAAAAAGAAAAAGGGAAGGGAAAGAAAAATAAAAAACCCCGGGGTACAGACAGTAAATAAAGAAACCCACACTATAACTAAAAACCCAAGAAAGGAAGGTCTTTTACAGTTAGTATACAGTTAGTCATAAAACTTAAAACTTTTCGTTTAAATGTATGAATTTAGGAGTTAGTAAGTCCATTTTAGTAATTGTCTATTTTCTTCTCAGTGTGCACAGAGTCTCTTTCATCCACTTCAGTTATAAATCTTTCAGTTCTTAAGAGCTACTTGGGAACTCTTAGCCGCAAGTCATACGTGTCTCTGGCCGCGCCTCCTTCAAAAACTGCTTCAACCATTCTTCCGCTTTAAACACCGAGTCAATTTTTTCTCTCTTATCCTTGTATTTAAACTGCACACCCTCCGGATAGAGCCAGGCATACGGAATTTGGTTGATCTGGAGTGTTGAAATGAGTTCTTTGTATGCTTTTCTTTTCTGTCGAACCTTAAATGGAGTGTCCTTTAGGACCCTGATAGTTGCTGATCCCAGCTGCAGGGGTTTGGCTGCTGTCGCTTTGAAAATATCATCTCTTGTCTGTCGTCGGAGAAACTTGACTACAATCTCGCCCGGCATGTTATTCTGCTTTATTTAGAGTAGGATCGATATACCACTTCGATCTCTGCTTGCGCTTCAGCCGATGCATTGCCGAGCATCGATGCAATTAGCTCTGCCGCCACCTCCTTCAAGTTTTCCCCTGCCGTTTCAGCCACCCCTTGAAACCTGAGAACTTTATTAGCTTTTTCCATCTGTAGATTCATTAGCCTCCTTTCTTGGAGATCTTGCCTTTGCTCCAACAGACCAACTTTCTTCATCATCTTTTTGGTATCGTGTGCTGTCTCTTTAAGCTTTTCATCGGTTTGAATCGACTTTTTCACGAGCTCGGCGATCTGCTGTTGCTGCTTTGCCAGTCTAGATGCTTCTCTTCCAGGAGGCGCTGCCTTGTGGCTTCCACTCACACCAGGTATTCCTTCCTGGTGAGCCTGAGCTGCAGACTTATAAGTCACACCAAAACGGTAGCTCTGGTTCTCAAGCATCCTAGCTGGCTAAGGTTGGCATGCTCCCTACCTGAAGGGAGGGGAATTGATGTTTTTATATAAAGCCAGGGGCTTTGCAGCCAGATATCCGACACATGAGATCTCCTAGGAAGGAGCCAAAGTTCACTTCCTCATGATTAGCTCAGCCTAAATTTAATTCATCCTGCCTGGCTCCTTATATGGAAAATTGCTAATCATATTCTTATCACCATTATACCAAAGCTAGGTGCCCTGTAACCCAGCCCAAATACTGAAGTGCTTAGGAAGCAACACTCAGTGCTTGTAAATCTGTATCTAGGAGAGACAGAAGAAGACACACTGAAATCTACTGGCCTTTTAACTCATGGAGATGAGAGCAGTTAGACTATGGGGCAACAGCATAACCAACCATACGTACACTATGCCTATAGGCAAAAAACCTCTGTCATAGGTAGGGTTACCAGGCCCCTTCGTTGCTCTGGTGGGGGAATTTTGGGGACATTTTGGGGGTAGGCAGGGACATCACGTGAATTCCCCAATGTGATGATGTCACCCAGAAGTGATGTCATCTTGTAGGGGACATCACATGAGGACACTCTGGTATTTGAGCAAAACTCTGTGGTTTTTCACCCTCAAACCATAGAGTTTGCCCAAATACCAGAGTGTCCCACATGATGTCCTGACATGAAGACATCACTTCTGGGTAACATCATTGTGTTGGGACATTGCACGGCAATGTCTCTGTTTAGGGGCAGGGTTTCCCCCACCGGCCAGCTGGTCCATGGGAGGGAGAAGCCCTTGAAACTGGGGGATCCCCCGCATGGACCTGGGGGCTGGCCAGCCTAGTAATGGGTAGCTTTATAAAATGGTACCACGCTCCAGCACACATCAGGCTGAGTAGCTCATTATATGGAGAATGTTTATTATTGTTATTACTTACTATTACTACTGTTATTGAATTACAGCTAAGGGCTTAGTCAGCTGGATATCCCACCCTTGTGATCTCTAAGGAAGTGACCCAAGCTCACTTCCTCCTAATGAGCCAGTTTGGTGTAGTGGTTAAGTATGCGGACTCTAATCTGGGAGAACCAGATTTTAATCCCCTCTCCTCCACTTGCACCTGCTGGATGACCTTGGGCAAGCCATAGTTCTGTCAGAGCTGTCCTTGAAAGAGCAGTTCTTGAAAGAGCTCTCTCAGCCCCTACCTACCTCACAGGGTGTCTGTTGTGGGGAGGGGAAGGGAAAGGAGTCTGTAAGCCGCTCTGAGACTCCAAGTGAAGGGTGGGGTATAAATCCAATCTCCTCCTCCTCCTCCTATTATTATTATTATTATTATTATTATTATTTGGAGTTATATGGTTAGCAGTGAACTTCATTGATGTACCCAGAGCCATGGCATTATGCCTCTCTTGTACATCACCCAGAACCCAGCATAGCTGGGATAGGGTGATTAATAAATCGAAATAATAACAACAACAACAACTACAACTCACATATTAGCTACCACCATCCATAAAGTTTGCCCTTAGGTAAGGACAGCTGCCTTATACAATCCTAGCAAAGAGGCTTAGGGATATTGCATCTGCTCTGCAAGCAAAAGGTCTCAGATTTAATCACAGCATCTCTACCTGAGTGATCTCAGGTAGCTGAAGCAGGAAAAGACAGGAAAAAAACTTTCTCTGAGAGCCTGGAGAGCTACTGTCTGTCAGAGCAGACAGCACTGAGCTAGGCATGCCTCACTTTAATGCACTGTCATATGTTTATATCTTCTCTTGGTAAAATAGCAGGAATCAAGAGGAGTTTGTTATCTATGGCCCCGGTCACACGGGCTGGAAAATGCGGGGGGGGGGGAGCGTGGCTGTTTGCCCCGGGGCAAACTAACGCGCGACTGCAAGATCAGATGTCCGGTTGAGGTCCCGTCTAGGTCCCGTGGCTATGGGGGAGGTGCCGATCACACCACAGGCAAAGAAGCGGGGCGGGGCGGCAAACAGGGTTGTTGGTTTTTTTACTTTTTTAAACTGAAGTGTGTGCATGCTCCGTTGGGTGCTTGTGTGCATCCGTGGAGCCTTGGGGGAAAAAATGACCTGTTTGCGAGGGGACATGGGCGGGCGCCGGATGCCACCGGAAACACGATCAGACGCCCGCCCTTGCCCCGCGGTTTCCGGAAACTAGTACCTCCGAGGTACTAGTTTTTTGCCGCGCATCTTTGGAGGGAAGCCTCAGTTGAGCCACGGGAGCTCTACGCTTCCCAGATGTGGCGGTGTGATCGCGCCCGGAAAATCCGCCTATCTTCCGTCTCTCTAGCATGTGACCGCAGCCTATATTGTTTTCTGGGACAATTGGCAGCAGGTGATTTCCAGCCTTGTATGACAGGAGGAAAAACCACCTAGAATAGTAGTAACTTCTTTGTTTAAAATATGTTTGATAAAGGAGTGGTTCTTTTTAATGCCAGAGTATACCTCTAAGTTCATGCAGATGGGTTTCTTCTTATGGATAAATCATTTTTTTGCAGAACAAAAAGAAATTAAAGCTCCTCTGACTAGTCTGGAATAGTTTCAAAATAGAAGGAAAAATTCACAGTAATAGTATTCAATTTGTGCTCAGTACTTGCCTGGTTAGTACAGATTTAACTATAGATGAAAACTAGATTTAAGTGGTGTTGTGTAATATAAATGGGAAATTGAAATTGGAGGCAATATGTCCAGGAATGTGGTTGTAAATATGGCAAAATATAGGCAAATGACTCCAGCTTGTCAGCAATGCTTATCTTTAGCACCAAAACATTCATAAGCTAGTTACATTTTATTCACATACCACACCAGCTGTCTTACCAATGCCTGTGCAGAAAGGGGTGGGGGCTTACTGATGCCCTTGATAAAAGCAAGAGATGTATTACTCCTATTGACCTTACCTAGCCACACAGGCTGCAGACTTCAAAGTTCATAACTCATAACTGAAACTGCACCCCATGTTCAGGTCACCTTGTGTTCAGGTCTGCGATTCGGCTTGTAATGTTACAACGAAAATCCTCATGCATGCAGGCTGACTCATGGCTGTTTAAAGGACTCAGTGTTCATTTAGAGCCTGTGCAAAATCTGTTCACCTTTATGTAGCAAAGGTGCAGAAATAGACAAGTTAGCAGCCAGACAAAGGGAAGGTCCACTGGGGAGAAGGATAGATGGATTGGGCAGGCTCCAATGTGGTTAACTCATGATTATTAAAAACATTCAGTGATCCTTATGGGATAGAAAAGTGGATGTGGCACCTTCCCTGCTTAGGAGGAAAAATTGAAAGTGTGTAGTTAAAAGAAACAGGACTTTGTTGGTTTGGGGGCAATTATAGGTAATGAAAATTGGGGGGGGGGGACAGCAGCTGCTCAGCCCTTTAAGAGATCAGATGAAGAGCTTATTCATTTCCTCTGTGCAAAAGTTAGAGAATGAAAAATCATATCTGTGCGTATGCATGGGGTGGCGGCTCCCCCCACTGGGCCTCTCTATCCCCCTTTCATTTCAACACTGTAGAAAGGGGCGAGGGGATTAGGCAGAGTACAGAAAGCTGTCAGCAACCAAGAACACAGCAACAAACAACCACACACCAAGGGAAGCCAGCTATGGTCCTTTCCACTCTTGGATCTCATCCGTGGTTTTATCAGAGTTCAACTCACGACACAATGCCTTGCATTTATCCCTAGTTATAACAGCATCCGTTTATCCCACGACAAGTGTGGGGCAAAATTGGGGTGACCTCAATGTAATGTGGAAACAAAAAATACCCCGAGATAATTACAGGGGTGAACTCGCATATAGTGTAGAATGTAAGTTCAGGGACAGGGTTGAACCAGGATTTAAGATCTAGTGTAGAAAGGACCTATGATAGAAAGAGAGTGAGACAGTTCCAGCCTGGAAGGTTGGGGGGGGCGACTTAAAAAGAAAGCAGCCCAGCCCTGTGCAATACAATCTCATAACCCACACCTCATCAATGCAGGGATACAGGGGACAGCCCTGCAATGGCTAGTCTCCTTCCTCCATGGTCAGGGGCAGAGGGTGGTGCTTGGGGAGAGAATTTCTCCATGTTACCCTCTGGTATGCGGTGTCCCTCCGGAGGCAATCCTGTCCCTGCTGTTGTTTAACATCTACATGCGCTCCCTCACCAAGTTAATTTGGGGGGTTGGGCTGGGGCGTCACCAGCACGCTGATGAGACCCAGCTGTATCTGTTGATGTACAGCTGGCCCAACTCTGCCCCAGATATATTAGCCAGGGCACTGAAGGCTGTGGCTGGTTGGTTACAACAGAGTCGATTGAAATTAAATCCATCGAAGATGGAGGTCCTGTGCCTGAGTTGTGGTGGTGTGGGATCAGGAATCTGACTCCCCACCCTTGGCAGGGCATTGTTGATGCCAGGGCCAATGGTGAGGAGCTTAGGAGTGACTCTGGATGTCTCATTTTCTATGGAGGCCCAGGTCACGAATGTTGGCTTTCTTCCATCTTTGGCTGGTCAGGCAACTGGTTCCCTATCTTTCCTCCTGCAACTTAGCCATGGGTATCCATTTAATGGTCACCTCCAGGCTGGACTACTGTAACTACCTCTACACGGGGCTGCCCTTGAACCTGATCCCGAAACTTCAGCTGGTGCAAAATGCAGTGACACCTGCTGACTGGGATGCCTGTGTGGCTGCACATTCAGCCAGTGTTTCACCAGCTGCATTGGTTGCCAGTTGAGCACCAGATCAAGTTCAAGATTATGATATTAACCTATTAACCTTTAAGGCCCTAAGTGGTCAGGGACCAACATATCTGCAGGACTGTCTCTCCCAATATGTCCCCTGAAGAGCTCTGTGATCATCGGAACAACATCTATTGGTTGATGTGATGTGATTTGATTTGATTTGATTTGATTTGATTTACACCCCACCCTCCCCACCGAGGCAGGCTCAGGGCGGCTAACAAGGCCATTGGTGTCATGAAACAATAAAACAATAAAAACACTTAAAATCATCAACTATTTAAAAGTACAACATATATAAGATGGCAAAAACCATCCTACTGGCCACCATATGGGAAATCCACACCTATTGTCTGGCTCCTTAGCTCTTAGTTCTTTAATATGGGCACAGCTATTAAGAAGCGGCCAAGAGTAGATTGTGAGGCATAGTCACTCAGCTTGATGGTAGGCCGTTTAATGTGGCATCTCACTCAAATGCTTGGTGGAAGAGCTCCGTCTTGCAGGCCCTGCAGAATTTTAATAAATCCCACAACCCTGATGTCCTAAGGGAAATCATTCCAG
Source organism: Gekko japonicus (assembly GCF_001447785.1). Classification (NCBI taxonomy): domain Eukaryota; kingdom Metazoa; phylum Chordata; class Lepidosauria; order Squamata; family Gekkonidae; genus Gekko; species Gekko japonicus. The sequence continues at coordinate 313,792 of NW_015165853.1, read as the reverse complement.
CAAAATGGAGCAGCCATGGAGAAGGCCCTAGGCCTGGTTGTGGCCAGCCTGGCACCTTTCATGCTGGGGAGAACAAGGAGGTTTTGTGAACCTAACCACAGTACTCTCTGGGGAACATATGGGGAAAGGCGATCCCTCAGGTATGCAGGCCCCTGGCCATATAGGGTTTTAAGAACCAGCACCTTGAAGCAAACCCGATATGCTATAGGTAGCCAGTGCAGTGCTTTCAGCGCAAGCTGAATGTGCTCTCTAAGAGGGAGACCCAATAACAGCCTGGCCACTGCATTCTGCACTAGCTGTAGCTTCCAGATTTGGGACAAGGGCAGCCCCATGTAGAGAGCATTGCAGTAGTCCGGTCTTGAGGTGACCATTTTGTGGATCACTGTTGCCAGGTTGTCACATTCAACTAAGGGAACCAGCTGCCTAATCAGCTGAAGATGGCAAAGGCCGACTTGGCAGTGGCTGCTACCTGGGCCTCCATAGTTAAGGAGGCATCCAAGAACACTCCCAAGCTCCTAACCTCCGATGCTGGCACCAGTGGCTCCCCATCAACGGTTGGGAGTGGGATCTACTGGTAGTCCCCAGCCCAAAAGACATCCACTTAGCCTCCATCCTGAACTCCCAAATGAGTTCAGGGCCCTGCGGGATTTATTACAATTTTGCAGGGCCTGAAAAATGGTTGAGGTGGCAGGTGTCCAATTTATGGCTTCCCCTGCCCAAACCAGCCTACTTCAATCAGCTTATACTGTAAACTGTACCAACTGTATAATGGGCTACAGGTCAGACCACCAGCCTGATATGCTGGCCCTTTCTGAACTGTGTATGCCATATACCTGGGATACTGTTAAATCATTATATTATCATTTGCCATCTTGGTTTTTAAATCTGAACTTAAATCTGATTTCTGGGTCTTAAATTGGTTTTCATGGAAATTGTACTATTGGATTGTATTTATTGAATTTATGTGTAACTGTGTGATTGTTTTATTGGTACATTGTAACCCGCTCTGAGCCCACTTGTGGGGGAGGGCAGGATAGAAATGCCATCGGAAAAAATAAAATGAATAAAAAAATAAATAGCCTGCCCAGAAACAAGCAAGTCGGCCATCAGGAGGTTGGCTTGGTCTTGTTTGTTTGTTTGTTTTTCGCATTTATATCCCACCCATCCTGTAAATGGGCTCAGGGCAGGTTACATCATGTTAGTAAATAAAATTTAAAACAGATTATAAACATATTAAGAACAGTAGCTGCAGCTTGCCGTTGGGAGATTCTGGCCCACTGATGTCACTGGATCTAGCCAGTTATCAGTGGGTGGGTGACAGCAAACTTGAGGAGGCCATGTAAGAATGCCTGCTGCCTCAGCGAAAGGCCTGGCTGAACAGCTCCGTCTCTCAGGCCATGCAGAATTGGATGCCATTTAATCTAGAAGGTACCAGAGCCTAAGGAGACTTCCCCACCTGTCTCCTTGCAGCTTGTTGGCTGTGGGGTGGGAGTGGATGCAGCAGCCGGTAGAGCTTAGTGGATGCTCTGCCTGCTGGAGATGCCAGCTGCAAGAGAATGATCTGGGGAAAGGGAGAGATGGCTTGGGCAGGCTCCCACTGAACAAGCTAAAATTACCTTAGCTCTCATTAATCCCCCCTCTCCAAATTCCTCCACACACACCTTGCTGGTGCTGAGAGAGGGCTTGGAGGTGCAAGAGCCCCCCATGCCCTGATGTCCCCCACACACGTATACATATTCCTCTAGATGCACCACACACTCCTGTGCAGGAGGAGAGCTGACATGGTTAGTGTGCAAGAAAGGTGGGGAGGGGAGAGCTAGTTCAAAAACCCTGCACCTGTGGCACTTCACCGCAGGACACCAAGTGGCATTCAATAAATGTGGGGAGGAGAAAGCGAGATCAAGAAGGAGGTCCAAAGGAGCTGAGAACCCAGTGGCGCAGTAGAAGAGAGGAGGGGTGTGTTTGGACTATGGGAACCTCCCTACTTATCCCTCCATGTGGTGAAAATATTTCAGAAGGATGCCAAACACATAACTGAACACACGAGACTGCTTTATAGTGAATCTCACCCTTGGTCCATCAAGGTCAGTATTGTCAAAAAGAGAAGAGAGTGGGGGCTGATGCCCGCTCTTATATAGGCTTCAACCCCTTCCCCCAAATCCAGGGCTGTTTTTGGGCAGGAACGCACAGGAACGGAGTTCCGGCGCGCTCCCAAGTTGGCCACGCCCAGCAGGAACTCATTAACATAATAGGCCACACCCAACAGCAGAAACTCATTGGGATTGGCTACATTAGGGGTGTGTGGCCTAACATGCAAAGGAGTTCCTGCTACAAAAAAAGGCCCTGGGTTTTGACAGCAAACAAGGTAAACAGAATAAGAAGCAAAAGGTGGGTGTGGCTGGATAACCACACTTCTGGTAACATGGGGGTGCAGCCTAATGTGCTAATAAGCTGTGCGGTCAGGGGTGTGGATAGGAGCTGCGGTGGCTCAAGTGGTTAAGACACTGAACCGCAGGCTGTGGAAGGTTGGTAGTTCAGCAGTTTGAGACCCGGGTGCCGCAAGACGGAGTGAGCTCCCGTCTCTAGTTCCAGCTCCTGCCAACCTAGCAGTTCGAAAGCAAGAAATTGCAAGTAGATAAATAGGTACCACTTCGGTGGGAAGGTAACAGCGTTCCGTGCGCCTTGGTGTTTAGTCATGCCGGCCACATGACCACGGAAACGTCTTCGGACAGCGCTGGCTCTTCAGCTTTGAAACGGAGATGAGCACCGCAACCCTAGAGTCGGACTCGACTGGCTTTCGAGCAAGGGAACCTTTACCTTTACTTTACAGGGGTGTGGCCTAATATGCTAATGTGTTTCTTCTGTTGGGTGTGGCCTGTTATGCTAATGAGTTTCTGCTGGGCTTTTTCTACAAAAAGAGCCCTGCCCAAATCCATCACCAAGAAGGCAGCATCATGCTATTCAGCTCTTCCTTCCACCAGCTGTGGGAAACCACACTCCTTTTCCAGCACCCCTTTAGTTGCAGGTTCAGGAGCTGGCAGGTGAGGGAGAATTTTTTAATGTTTTCCTGCACCCCACAGTTTCTGATGAGCTCCAAGTTTAATTAATTGACAAATATTTAAAATGCTATTTTTTAAAAAAACTTAAGTTCATATAAAAATTGCAATATGCCCATATTGTCTTAGAAGAGGTATTCTCTCACATAAAGGAATGCCTTTTCTGTCATGGTGCCTGCTGTGAAGCATAGAATCTAAAAACAAAGGAAGGATGGAGGGTGGTGTATACCAAAACTAGTGTCATACTCACGGATAGATTTAGCCAATATACTGATTCATTAATTAAAATTCATGTAATTAATGAATCAAGGGGGTTTTTTGCATGTACATAATAGCAATATTATTTGTCATTATTATTTGTCATTATTTTCAATGGAAATTTTTATATCTCATCTTTCTAACAATTCATGGTGTATTACATAACACACACACACACACACACATATACTCACATTATACTCTTATATCCTCAGGATAGGGGAAGCTGCAAAGCATGACAGACTGGCATTGTTGGAACAATATACAGCTTTTGTCACATTGAAAGAGAAAAAAGGAAACTGGTAATTAAATGTTTCCATACCTATTTTTAGAATTGTTCCTGGAAGTGGAGGACTTCCATCACTTTGACATAGAAAACACTGGACTAAGCATATTTGATATCACTGATGTCTCATTATCTCTTCCCAGAGTGTTGAAGATTGACAGGAGAAGGAGGGAGACCTCGTTATCCTTCTGCTTTATTGAAGGGTTTCCTAGTAGCTTTTGCATCTTGCATTCCACCCTGTTTTTAAAACAAATCTAGAGAGCTGTATATGGATGAAAAACTTGATAGTTAGGCTGAACCAAAATTACAGGGAATGCTGCAGATTTTAGAAGGTGCTGCTTACCAGTAGAAGAACGCCCGGCTTCCATGTTTTGTCTGTAAACTGTATATACTGGCCTTCACTACTACTGTTCACACTGATGCAAGCTACTCTAGGATTGATAATACATTATGTGTACTACATAAGCCAGAACTGTTCTCTGACTCAATTGTCACTTGGCCATTGCAGCCAGAAGTTTTAACATGCACCATCGCAGAGGTTGCAGTGTGTAGGAAGGGAGGGCCTTTAGACCGATCATTGCATTCATTAACTAGAGTATATAACTGCTGTATTGGCCCATCACACACAGTGAACATGTTCCTCACTATAAAAAAATCAATACATGTAGTATTACCCTGGCATCCTCCACCGTTTAATGTTGCCAAAAAGGACACCAGAGTCATGTCATGCGCAGATACCTAATATGTGTATCCCCAGATACTGGCACCTGGGAGACTTTTTAAATCTAAGCCAAGCTCAATGTACATCCAGAGAAGACTGAAAAAAGAATAGAGATGCAACTTAAACATGCCAAGACAGAGGTACTGTCAGTTAATAGAAAAACAGACCAGGGGCTTGAGATCTCCTCTGCCTTGGACGGGCTACACTCCCCTTGAAAAAAGGGCTGCTGTGGATCAGAGTGCTTCTGCCTGGCTTCAGCTTCACCCATTCCTTGCTCTGTCTGATCTAGCCACAGTGATCCATGCCTTTGTTACATCTTCGCTAAATCTAGTGCAATGGTCTCTGGAGTCTGCTTCATCAGATTTTCCAAACTTTGACAGAAGATCTTCAGATCAAATCCCATAGAGAGGGATTAAAACCTAGAGGAGACACAGTTGTGAGGATCTGCTCATCCCTAATAATTTGTTGGTATTTTAAAGGGATTGGAACCAGAGTAAATAGGAAAGTGTCAAAGGAAGTTACTTGAACCTGGAAGGCCATGGAGTGTCCTGATGTCATAACTGAATCTCAAAGCAGGTAATGGTCCTGGAAAGGTTGTTGTTCTGACTGACTGGACTGAAATACTAGAACACACTAGGGCATATGCATGCTTGCTGGGCATGGAGTGTGTGTGTATATATATATACATACATACATATATATATACACATATATACACACATATCCTTATACCAATACCCAAGTTGCCCCCTCTGTGCGGATATCTAAATCAGCACAGAGGGGGCACTTGGGGGGCAGGGGGAGGTTTAAGCACACGTGGGGCAGTCCCCACGTGTGCACAAAAATCTTAAATGTGGGGGGGGGAAATCGGGGAGATGTTTAAATCCCCCCGAAACAGAGCGTCCCCTGCGCATGCGCAGGAAACGCTCTGCGACCGCCGCCATCGCTGGAAAGGCAAGGGGGGGAGAGAAAAGGCTCGCTTCGGCCGCACGCACCCGCTCGCCTCCGCCATGACGTGCTCGGTGCCTCGGGGCGGGAGGGGGCCGCGGCAGCTGCGAGCCTC
>NW_015165853.1:302481-308035 GCF_001447785.1 Gekko japonicus | reverse complement strand
GGTAGGTAGGGCGGGCGGGCGGGGAGGAGAGGCCTCGCTGCCGCCGCCGCCTCCTCCCCCCAGAGGGAGGGGGGAGGGAGGGAGGGCGGCCGGGGAAGAGAGGCCCCTGCCTCGGGGAGATCGAGGGGTGGGGGGTGGAGGAGATGGGGCTCTTCTCCCCCCCCCACGAGTATCGCGGGTCCCCCTCTTGTATACATATATATACATACATACATACATATATATATTTGTGTTCTTGTCATTCGGTGATGCACAATGGTGGCTCCTGAGAGGGAACTCTGCAAGAATCTTGCACATTGGTTTGACAATGCACATGCAATGTCATCATTAAAACACCTGGGTCAAAATTTGGAGGCATTTTTGAGCTAGCTTTATTCCCAGCAGAGTACTGAACAAGCAAAGTATCAGGGCTGTGTCTCTGATAAATATGTGCACATATTTATTGTAAGTTCATGCTTATACAAAGCTATAGGGCATGTTGACAACCATGAAATAGAAGGGCAAACTAGCTCACCTCTCAAAAGCATTGAAAAATTGTGGTGCTATTCACGCTGAATAGTTTATGTTTTCTCTCATGGAAAGATTACTAACAGGATTCTCAGCAATTTTTTTTTTGGCAAACCTATCTTTCAGAACAAAATATTGCAGACATAAAATTTAACACAGTGTTCTAAAGATAAAGCCGTACTTTAGGAGAAGCAGCTCCGTACTTCATGTGCATTTCCAAACAGGAAAAATGTCATTTGGCCTACCGTCATAAAATACATGCCACACAAGGGAAATATAAACACATACTCAGAGAGAGCCTTGTTTTATGCTGTCTCAGAGTTGAAATATCATGACTTAGGCAGGTAGATCCATGAACAAGGTCAGCCAAAAGAACTTACCGTATTTTCCGGCGTATAAGACGACTGGGCGTATAAGACGACCCCCAACTTTTCCAGTTAAAATATAGAGTTTGGGATATACTTGCCCAGAGACTGTATTTACCGGCGTATAAGATGACCCCCCCCCCCAATTTCTGAGAAGATTTCCCTGGGTTAAAAAGTAGTCTTATACACCAGAAAATACAGTAGATATAATTCAATTTAGCACTATTGTTATGTTCAGATTTTTAACAAACGACATAATTTCTGCTCTAACATACAATCACAACTGAGCTATATGATGTAATAAAATATATACTTCTTAATCATTATATAAAACAAATTTTAAACAAATAAATAATAGAGGGGAAAGGATTACTTTTAAAAAGTAAAGAAAGATTATATGCATACACTAAATTTTTAAAAAATAGTTAAATAAACTGAATTTTTTTTTGGAATACTATCGTTTTCAGCAAAATACTGAGCACAGTTTAGCACTATTGATGTCAGGCAGACTTCATTGGCTGGACTTCTGGTCTGTATGGAATTTTAGGCTGTAAGGTATACAATGTATCCATAATCTAGTAAAGATGGGCTCACCATACAATAACTAGTAATGGGCTTATTCTCATAAAGGTGAATTGTAAACTCTTATGTGGATTTTTAAAAAACTGTTTCTGATTAATATGGCTATGCTGAGCTGTGCAAAAAATCCTATGGAAGTCTTTATAAATTCATAATTAATTTCTCACAAGTACCACTTTTCAGACCTTAGTTCCCTTACTGGACTAACAGCACCATCCTGTGCATGTTTATTCAGAAGTATGCCCCACTGTATTGACTGGGGCTTATTCCCAGGCAGTTGTGGCTAGGATTGCACTGTAAAGTTGCCACATTTTAATATTATGGGTCTGTGGGTTGGATCTAATAATTCTTTTCCAACCAAATTGGATCCATTGACTCCCTGCTGTAAGTAGCACTCAATGCGTAAACACCTCTGCTGATAGAGATGTCCACCTTCTGTCAATGTCCACCTTCTGTCAACTTTTTCATCAGCTTCTCTTTCTGTAAAGAAGGAGAAGCTGACAAAAAGGTAAATAATGGGTCAGTGAGGAGATTGTCACTGGCTGATTGTATTGAAGAAGAAGAAGAAGAAGAGATTGGATTTATACCCCGCCCTTCACTACCCAAAGGAGTCTCAGAGCGGCTTACAAACTCCTTTCCCTTCCCCTCCCCACCACAGACACCCTGTGAGGTAGGCGGGGCTGAGAGAGCTCTTGACAGAAAGTGCTCTTTTTCAAGAACAGCTGTGCCAGAACTATGGCTTGCCCAAAGTCATTCAGCAGGTGTGAGTGGAGAAGTGGGGAATCAAACCCGGTTCTCCCAGATTAGAGTCCGCACACTTAACCACTACACCAAAGAGGACTGTCTTGACTGGGGAGATGGGGTGAAGGAGGGAATCCCCAATCTTACCCTTGGAACTAAAATTCTAAGGTGATGGTTACCAAATCACAATTCATCGTTCAAGACTGTTTATGTTACAATACTCTTTGCCTTTTGTGAGGCCACTGCTATAGAGCAAATGTTCAGGTCAGTAATTTTGTTCTATGTACATGGCTGCACTAAGGTTAAGAACATTGTTTCCGCCACTGACAACCTGATTTATACAGAGTCATCAGAAATCATTTTGGATATTATGTTATGGTCAAGCTTCAGCCTAGCTGGGTGAAACCTGGAACTGCTGTTCTCTCCAGACCTGACAAACATTTAATTTAGCGATGAGGTTCTCTCAAAGGGTTTAAATAGTTTGTGATTAGATACTTCTCCATAGAGCACTGTACTGAACAGAAAGTATTAAAACCACATTTAATAATGATAATCCCAGAGATTTAAACTCAGCGATTTACTGCCATGCCATTTTTTAATCGTAGGAACTGGGCAAATAGCCATTGCTTCACTATCAAGAGAGGTTTAGAATGGAATATATGTTTGCTTTTCGTGGCTCTGTACAGACAGTATGCAAGGATATATTATCACTGTGTCAAATAGGTGCTATAAATAGAATCAGTGAATCCCTATTTTATAAAACCTTATAAATAAAAATGTCCTCAGTTTTTTCCCTCCAGCCCAAATGTTGCCTTGTTGTCCAGTTATAACAGCCTCACAATGAAGGCTGGTTCCAGAGCTTCCATTTAAATTCTCCTGGTTCAGGTTTTGTGCATGCATTTTAGTGTTAGTTCTTCAATGAAAGGGAACAGAATGGAACAAAGGGGGAAACCCACGGTTGAAACTGACCAGACTTTTTCTGAAACTGACAAGCAGCTGTGAAGCCCCGTTTTCCATATTGCCAACCACTACAGGATTCTCTGCTTTGTTATCGGCCACTGTGAAAAATAGGAGTCACATCTCATAATATGGGGAAACATGTTGAGTGTACAGAACGCATGGTAGAACCCACTGACACTGGCATTTCAGGTTGTGACTGATGGCAATGTGTGTGCGTGCACCTGTATGAAGTTGGCTGCAGCTCCACCATGCTTTGCATAGGGCTGCAATTTGTATGGGGAAGAAGTACTCTGGCAGAAGCTCTGGAGAGCTTTTTTAGTCTTGTGCCACTAAATTGAAAAGGGGGGGGTATTGATTTTCCTCCCTTTAGCACTCAGTTTGATTTCTGGTTGCTGTTTCCGCAGGTTTTCTGAACCGGTTCATCTTCATGAATCCATCTACTCCCCTTTTAAATTTTTCTGAACCAGTTTATGTCACCTATTATAGTAGGTTATTCAATAAATTAATTATGCAGCACATTATGTAGTACTTCCTTTTGGCTGTTCTTAACCTACTGCCAGTCAAGTTCATTATAGATGAACTGTAGCCATTAGGTAGGGGGGGGAAATATCACTCTTCATTTTCTTCACATCATTCATTATTAGTTTATAAGACTATTGTATATAGCTGATCTATCAATATAAGCCTTCATAACTGTGAAAAAGAAGCAGGGCAGCTTTCCTAACCTGTCCCTTGCTGAGTTGATTCTGCCATAAAATTCCTTCCTCACATCTATTAAAAATTCTGGAAACTCCTCTGGTTCCTTCCTATCAACCCCTGATAATCCCTGCTCTATCATCTACTCAGTTTACGTAGGCTGCATCTCTCAGTATCTCTATAGCCATGGATCTGATTTTTGTCTCATTTTCCCCGAGATTGTCCCACCCCCCACCCCCCATGATAGGGTTTGCAATTCTGGGTTGGGAAATTCCTGGAGATTTGTGAGTGGAGCCTGGGGAGGGTGGGGTTTGGGGAGAGCTCTCAGTGGAGTATAATGCTACAGAGTCCATCCTCTAAACCAGCCATTCTCTCCTGGGGAACTGATCTCTGCAGTCTGGAGATCAGTTGTAATTCCAGGGAATTGCCAGCCTCATCTGGAATTTGGCAAACCTACCACAGGAGGCTTTCAATTTTTGTAAGGGCAGTGGGACATGCACTGCCGCAGTTGTCCAGCTACGTTACTGAGAACGCCATCCTGCTTTTAAAGATCTTAACATCTGGACGCGAATAGAGGAGCACCAAAATTGTTTTAGGATGTTATTTAACTGTTTGTTATTTGTTTATGTGTAATTTAACATTTTATACTGTTTTATTGTTTTACCTGGCATTATGCCCTGTTAGCCGCCCTGAGCCTGCGAGGAGGGCGGGATAGAAATCTAAATAATAAATAATAATAAATAAATAATTGCCAATAGAATATCATTATATTGCCCGTTTTTCAAGCTTCTAGAAGTTAAATCTTTAATAGATGTGTGGATGCAACTTAACTGTCCTGCACGTGTATTTCTGCACATGGACACTAAAGCCTGGTTTAAATATGACACTGGCAGGCAAGAACTGAGTCCTCCAATGTTACACATGCAATATTAGGACACTAGCACAATGAGTTGCTGGCATGGAAACCGTGCATGTGTTTTGCCTGAGAAACAAGGTTGAATAAGATGCTTGAAGTATGGAGCTTGGCTGTTCTTCCCCATCAGAGTGATTTTTTTTTAAAATCAGGCCTAAGGCATAAAGCAGTGTGTTCCACCACGTAGAACACTGGATCAGGCAGCATAAATTCACAGTTGAATAGGTGCATTAGAAGAGTCTCCCCACATTTTTATTTGTGAAATATTGCAGAGTGTTTCTATGAACATTTAATGGGCCTGTGCGCTAAGTATGCATGTCAGAGGCACAAATACCTTTGCTTAGAAAGGGGGATACTTCTGTTGCTGTAGATTATAATGCTGCTATAGAGGAGGGCAATGTTCAGTGGTAGAGTACATGCAAAACATCCCAGGTTCAGCTGAAATCACTAAGGATTAACCCTGGGAGGTTCTCAGGAAGCAATTGCTCGGAAAGACCAATCTCGGCATGAGTCCCTGGACAGCTGTTCGCAGTTGGAGTAGACAGTTCTGAGCTAGATGGCCCAGTGGTGTGATAGCTTCATAAATTCTGGGGGAGGGGACATATGTCATTAGTAGAGGACATATTCTGTGCACAGATTTAAATCCCTAGCATCTCCAGTTCAAAAGGATCTAGGTAGCAGAGACGTGAAAGAACTTGGAGAGCTGCAGCCAGTCAGGGTGGAAAATAGTGTCCATGGGGGACCCAGTAGTTGAAATCACTGTAAGACAGCTATATTTTCCGATACAGTAAAA
>NW_015165853.1:272662-302441 GCF_001447785.1 Gekko japonicus | reverse complement strand
ATATGCTTGAAAGTAGTCCTTTTGAAGTTGTTGAAAATTCTGCACCCTTGCCTATTATGTTGTGGTCCTTTTTCAGCAGCCACTGTTATGTTCTTTTGTGTGTGGCTTGCATACCAAATGCTATATGAATTCACCCTCCGTACTTTTTTATTTGGGAATAGGAAACTGAATATAAAATGAGAATCAGTCCTGAGAATATCACCTTGAGCAAAGAAATACAGATCTTAACATCCCACATTTTGAAATACTAGTTACCAGCATTATAATTCCCATCACAACTGCATACACACATATATCAGACATAAGAAAACACAGACAACTCCATTCGCCTTCAACAACCAGAGATTTTGGGAATTGGGCTCAAAGCCCAAGCCTGATTATTTCCCTGCTCCAGGGGTCAGATTAAAGGATCTGAGAGCCCTACGCAAAACATTACCTTCAGGGACCTGCATCCTTCTGGCTTGCAAGGCACAGACTCAGGCTACCATTCACCATGAAAAAAAGAGAGACAGATGAAGTAAACTTCCCCCCATTATCCTTGCATCTGTAATCTGTCTTAAATTGAACTCTGTAACAGAGTTCTGAACTCTGTCAATTGAACTCTGCTCATAACTCTGACCTTCCCATTGTTCTCATCGCTGAGAACATGGAAAGTGTTCTGCTGTCATGCAAGTGCCCAACTCATTGCAACAGAATAAATGTTGATTGGCAGCTTACGTGGCTTTAGAGAGGGTTGGACAAATTCATGAAGGAAAGATCCACCAATGACTGAATGGGACCTCCATGTTCAGAAGACCAGGGATCCCTGTGCAGACATTGGAAGGTCCTTGCACTGGATTCAATCCAATATCTACGTAATTGCATGGCTTGAGAGCCAGGTGGTATAGTGGTTAAGAGTGGCAGACTACTCTGGAGAACTGGGTTTGATTCCGCACTCCTCCACATGAAGCTTTTGGGGTGACCTTGGGCCAGTCACAGAGTTCTCTCAGCTCCACCTACCTCGCAAGGTGCCTGTTGTGGGGAGAGGAAGCCACTTTGATTGTAAACCGTTTTGAGATTCCTTAGGGTAGAGAAAAGCAGGGTATAAAAACCAACTCTTCTTGTTCTGAATAGATATAAATTACTTCTTTTTGAATAGTGGGTAACTAGTAATAATTGAAATTAGGCAGCAATGAAATAATCAGAGGCACTGGGCACATTTAGTATTCACAATCACAGGAGCAGCTCTTATAAGAACATGTCTTTGCTGCCTCTTCCTGTCTTCTACAGCCCCTCAAGCTAGCTGGAAAATGCTCCCAGTTGGGGGGTCTGTCAGAAAAACCATGGGATGTAGCTGGAAGAGAAGTTTAGAGTACAACGGCTGTGGATTCTCCCCCTTGCACAAGTGGAAGGGTGTTCATTTGCCCAAGAACACTTTTAAATCCAGTTTGGATCAGTGTGACCCAGCACAGAAGATCCAATGCAGGCACAAGTCAGAGATAAGCAATATCTGTGGGACATGACTGAATATCTCACTATTCAAGAATTTTGTGGCAAAATGTAGATAATGAAAAGACCCACGGAACCTGAAAAGCTGGTATAACAATTCTTTGCCTTAGCATTTCTAGACAAGGAACCAGTTCATTAGATGCATGAAGTGAGTGATCTTGTTATATGATAGTTTTGTTTTCATTCTTCAAACATGCACATAGTACTTGCAAGCCACCCATCTCTCTCTGTATATCCCCAACTCTCCCGTTTTTAATCCAAAGCAGATAGCAGATAGTCCTGTGTGGCCTGAATTCTGTGTCAACAAAGATGAAGCAAAAGACCAAGTAAAATTACGGCTTGTTTAAAATAAGCAAGGATCTTCTTGCCATAAATCAGGAGGCAACGAGTTCCTGTTTTTGCTTCAGAAGTATGTTGAGAGACTGCAGCTCGGTATGCTCTATTGACAGGTTCATGTAAAATTCAGCACTGCCTGTTATCCCTTGGCAGCTGTTCTATGCGAGAAAGGCTTTGTCAACCCTCATCAGCAGAGGTGGCCACCAGTGGAAGATTTGCTTCAGTTCTTCTGGAATTTCCTCTTTCGCTGGCTGCGGCGTGGGCACTTTAACATCCTGCTCAGACAGATAGGCAGCTGTTCTGGGCAGAAAGGTCTTCCCACTGGTACTAAAACTGGCAGCTGTTTTCTGTGCTCTTCACAATGTAGTGACAGTTTGCTAAAACAAAGCTGCAAGATGAGCAGAGGAACAGGCTCCCAAACGCATCCTACACGGTTGACCTTGTGTGCCCCATGGTGTTTGCCATCAGCAGCGTAGTTAGGTACAAAATCAATTGCCCTCTTTGTGGAATGGGCCAGGAGACAAAGCAGAAGAGCTCTGCCCAGTTATAGTAGCTTCCAAACCCACCCCAATCCCATTGGATGAAAAAGTTCGCTCTGTGTGCTGTAGCAGTGACAAAGGCAAACTGAGTGCTGGGGGTTATTATTAGGAAAGGAACTGGAAATAAAAAGGCCAGTATTATAATGTGCTTGTCTAGCTCTATGGTGTGATCAGATCTGGAATACTGTGCACAGTTCTGCCTTTTGTGGGTTAAAAAGATATAGCAGAGGTGGAAAAGAAGAGGACGTCTTCCACACTGCAGCCTTGATCTGGTTTCCCCCCATCTCTGGGGCAACTCCCGTCATAGTGAGATTGTGGTGATTGTTCCATACTACTTGTTTTTATGTGGAACTTCCCTATGTGTGTCATACTTTTGTTTACAGACTGTCCAGCTTTCAGTGTGTTTGTTTTCTTTTGTGTTGTTATTGTTTTGCACTTGTGCGGTGGTTCTGAAGCAATGGGGCAATTTTACACAGCCATTGGTCCCCCATTCATTTATGCAGTTACCACCTCTAAACCCCACTGACGAATCATACCTTGCCTACCTGTCTGCCCTTTTGATTGGTTAGCTGCTTTCCCGTTTTAGGCTGGTTGCTTCAATTGGCTGTGCTGCCATTTCTTCACTTTTTGAATAATGGACAGTAGCTAAAGAATTCAGCATAGCTATCATCATAGCCAGTTGTAGGGCTACAGGAATATTGCTTTGGAAGGTTATTCTTGAGGTTCTTCAAAGCACCTTTATACTGGTCCTGTAAAGAATTTTGCTTTGTTTATGCTCCATTCATTATTACTGTGCACAGAAGGTGTGTTAAGGGTGACCCTGGACTGCTTTTGGCCAGCAGAGATTGGGGCTGCAGTCTCAACTCACCTGCTCACCCAAGGCTTGTTGCGATATAGTCTCCCTCACTGCTGCAATTTGGGTTTAAATCCCCAGCTCAGCTGTATGCTCACTGGTTAACCTTGGGTTATTCTTTCTCTAAATTACATTGCAGGCCTGTTGTGAGGATGGAGCGGGGAAAGGAGTCTCACACTGCCCCGAGCTCCTTGCAGGGAGGGTGAGATAAAAGTATACTAGACAGGTATATTCCTCTTCCCATTCCCCTCCCATGTACTGCACTCAACAAAGGGCAAATAGGCTACATACCTAGTAAGGCTTTGACATCAGGCTGGCAGCACAGGGGAGATTGGGTCAAGGATAATGGCACTTCCCAAAGTGTTGCTGTCCCTGTTCCATGAAGGCAAAGTAGCCCCACAGCCTTGGTCAGAGGAATTGCTCCTTCATCATCCAAATTCCACCTCGGGGTGTTCATCAAAGTTTTATACTTCGCACTTAACACCCTTTACCTACTCTAATATTGCCACATTGAAGGACTAACTTGCTGGTTGGTCCAGGGAGTGAGATAAAAATGTACTAGATACCCATCCCTTTCCCATTTATTCCAGTCAACAGCAAAAGAGTGGCTTTGAAAACAGACTAGCAGTGCAAAGGAATTTGGGATAGCATCTGTGGATTCTGCTTGAAAGCAGGCAAGTGGCAGAGTGACTGGAATTTATGAATAAGAACATAAGAGAAGCCAATGTTGGATCAGGCCAATGGCCCATCCAGTCCAACACTCTGTCACACAGTGACCAAAAATACCAGGGGCCATCAGGAGGTCCATCAGTGGGGCCAGGACACTAGAAGCTCTCCCACTGTTGCCCCCCCCCAAGCACCAAGAATACACAGCATCACTTGCCCGAGAGTTCCTATCTATAAAAAGGTAAAGGTTCCCTTGCTCGAAAGCCAGTCGAATCTGACTCTAGGGTTGTGGTGCTCATCTCCGTTTCAAAGCTGAAGAGCCAGCGCTGTCCAAAGACATTTCCGTGGTCATGTGGCCGGCATGACTAAACACCTATCTATACCTTGTGGCTAATAGCCACTGATGGACCTCTGCTCCATATGTTTATCTAAGTCCCTCTTGAAGCCTACCGCAGTGACAGAAATATAAAGGGCTCAGTAATACAAATGCATATTTTAAAATGTTTTTAAACTCTTATTCACAGATATGCAAAAGATATGCATGAAGTAATGTTTTTTTCTTTTTTATTATTCTGATTGTACTAATGGAGGTTTGGAGAAAATGATGAAACAATTATTCTCACTTAAAAGGTTTATGACCTGATGAAATTATTTCAGTGATTATCTTTTTCGTACTGCAAATTTAGTGTAAGGGATATAGTGTTCTGTATGGCTACAAGACTCGTTTTAGAAAGAGGCTAAGAAGAAGACAATGTTTATTTATTGTCTTTAGTGTTTTTGCAACGAGAGTCATAAACACCAAACCCCCACTCCCACAATAGACCTCATTCCACAGGAAAACTTTTGCTACTGCAAAAGTTGTCATTGTGATTTGACAACAGCTGCTAGAAATTTTGCCACACACAGGGTAGTTGGTTTGTTTTCATCTCTAAATTACCAGGATGATTTCGCTTCTGGAGAGAGGAAGTCCTGAAGACAAGTGATAGATTTTCCATAAGATCTCATCAGGTATATCTTTATCCTTTTCTTTAGTCTGCAGATCTGTACATCAGTTTGTCCAAAGGCTGGCCATCCAGAGGAACTGGTCATCCACTGTGTGAGACAGGATGCTAGATTAGATGGACCACTGGCCTGACCCAGCAGGGCTCTCCTTATGTTTTTAACCTTACTGACCAGTTCTGCTCCTTTGCCTTGAACATAGTGAAATGAAGCACTGATGCTTGTCTTTCCTTTGCTTTAAAGAAAGAAGAAAATCATAAGAACATAAGAGAAGCCAATGTTGGATCAGGCCAAAGGCCCATCCAGTCCAACACTCTGTATCACACAGTGGCCAGAAATACCAGTGCCATCAGGAGGTCCACCAGTGGGGCCAGGACATTAGAAGCCCTCCCACTGTTGAACCCCCCCCCCAAGCACCAAGATGACAGAGCATCACTTGCCCCAGAGTCCCTATCTATACCTTGTGGCTAATAGCCACTGATGGACCTCTGCTCCATATGCTTATCTAATTCCCTTTTGAAGCTGTCCATGCTTGTAGCCGCCACCACTTCCTGTGGCAGTGAATTCCAAGTGTTAATCACTCTTTGGGTGAAGAAGTACTTCCTTTTATCCGTTCTAACCTGACCGTTCAGCAATTTCATGGAGTGCTCACGAGTTCTTGTATTGTGAGAAAGGGAGAAAAGGACCTCTTTCTCTACCTGCTCTTTCCCATGCATAATCTTATAAACCTCGATCATGTCACCCCTCAGTCGTCGTTTCTCCAAGCTAAAGAGCCCTAAGCGCCTTAACCTTTCCTCATAGGGAAAGTGTTCCAACCCTTTTATAATTCGAGTTGCCCTTTTCTGCACTTTTTCCAAAGCTATAATATCCTTTTTAAGGTGTGGTGACCAGAATTGCACACAGTATTCCAAATGAGGTCGCACCATTGATTTATATAGGGGCATTATGATATTGGCTGATCTGTTTTCAATACCCTTCCCAACAAGATGACTTAGTTTTGGCATGTGGGATTAATGTTCTGAGTAAGCTTCCTGGCTATGTGATAACTGGAATGTGAGTTGTCCAGATCATAAATTGACAACCACTACATTAAACCTGGCAAGGCAGGCTAGGTGGAAGAATATCCAGTGCAGTGTAAAGCAGCTTTGTATACTTGCGTGGTTTGTGTGGGAGACATTCCAGGTAATGTTGGCTTTAGAAGCACCACCTCAGCCATACTACAGAAAGTAGGAATTTTGCCACTAAGTTCCATAGAATGTAGATTGCCCAGTGGGTCTAGAAATTATGGCCTGTAATGCAATTGCTACTTTCATTGAAAGCTCACAGGAGCCCTGCTCAGTTTTCGTGCAGGTGGCTTCCATTCAGGTCACTCCAGGGAAGCTCTTATTGCTTGTAGGGAAGCTGGCAAAAGTAGCCTGTGTCATCATGGCTTAGGGCACTCAAGCATGCAGAACTGTTTGGAAGAAATTAAAAAGATGTTTACCCTGCATAACACTGCAATATCTCAAGGCTTCTCTACTAGGCTCATCGGCAAACCGCTGAGTAAGAGGCAAGGCAGAAGTAATTACATCTCCCCCCCCCCCTTTCTTGTAGTCAGTTTTGCTAGTAATGATATTTGGACAGAGGGTCATTTTCTAACCAAGTAAAACAAGCAAACGTGTTAATAAAGGGGGAACAATAATTATCCGTCTCTTGCAGTCCCATTTCTCTTGCTCACCCACAATACAACTTTGAGGAAATTATTTGCTCTACATTTTGCATGTAGTAAGGAATGTTTCTTCAGTGCACGCGCAAAGATGTGAGGTTACCAACTTCTTTTACCAGCCCTGCTCCTGATCTCTGCCTCCACCATCTGCCATCTCCATCCAGGTCTATGCAGTTCTGTCTTCAGACAAGGGTTTTTTGGGGGGAGGGGGGATTATATTTTTGAAAACTAAATGTTAATAGGTCTTCCCCTTCTTTAAGGGAGTTCCTTTGTTCTTCCTTCTGTCTTCTCCATCTCACCCTTGGATCACCAACTATACTGTCTTCTGTGTACATGATGAGTAAGTTATAAGGAAATTGTGGCCCCGGTCACACGGGCCGGATATCGCGGGGGGGGGGGAGGCATGGCTAATTGCCCCGGAGGAAACTAACGCGTGGCTGCCCGAACACACGTCCCAGTCGAGGTCCCGTGGTTCAGGGGAAATGCCGATTAGACGGGTATCCTGCAGCGCGGCACAGAAGCCGCACTGCGCGATCGCACTAGCTTCTTTGCCGTGCCGCAGGATTGTCGTGTGATCGGCACCTCCCTCCAAACCGCGGGACGTGTGATCCAGCGGCTGCGCATTAGTTTGCTCCGGGGCAAACAGCCCGCATTTTCCGGCCCATGTGACCGGGGCCTGTGTTTGGAATATGCTAGAATATCTATAAAAAAACCCTTTCCATTGGGAAGACAGAAAAATAGATGCATATGACAGAGATGGTACAGGCCTCAATTCTGAACAATGCTTGACAGTCTCAATGCTTTCTGTTGGATTTGGTCAAGTGTTTTTACTAGCAGCCCACCCCTTCCCCCTCGAATTAACATTACAGAGGCTCTGCTCTCTTACTCTCAAAAGAATGTGCCTATATTTCCCATCAGCTCTCAAAACAACTCAAAGCAACTGTGGCCCAATTAACCTGCCCTCCTGTCCACCCTTTGCTTATTCAGTGGGGGTTTCCTCAATGTTCTTATATGTCGGTAAGGGGAGCTGATGCAGAATGGGGGTTTCCCCTCTCTAATTTTCATTTCACACCTCATCATTCTTGCAAGGCACTCTAGCTATAGTATCCCCTTGCCAGTTTGGGAATGACTGATACATGGAATCTAAACAAGAGGAGAGAATACAGAAGCCTGACAAAATCCATGCTCTGTGGTACTTAAGATTCAGAGCTCATGTGTGAAAGAGCTCAGACTGAACATTTCATTAATATGCTCCACTAGCTAAGTAACTAAAGCTGAAACTCAGGTGTTTTGGTCAAGGCAACAACATGAGAAATGCTATCAAAATAACTGAGCAGAAGACCATGCAAAAGATCCATTTTAGATCAAACCTGGACTAGCTGGAATCTGCTGTGATCTGAAATAGATCTCATAAAAGGCCTGCACTCTGCTAGTATGTCTCTAGCCATTAATACATACTGCTGTTAGCACTTGTGTGGGTGCTAAGCACATTCCCAAAAAAGGCCTGCACCTGAACAGCAATCAGGCTCTCCTCAGGGCTCAACTTTGGTGTTACTGAGCTAGAATAAGAGGAAATGGAGAGATGATCATCCTTGCAGTTGATTCTTACGTACCAACTGGGTGTGCAGCCCAGCAAATATAGTTTCCATTAACAGAGGTCTATCAAGACTTTGATGCGGACAAACTAGCCCCGAAATGGCAAGGATTGGGGCTTTCCCACTAATTCTGTTAATTCATTGCGGATGGGAGTGGCAGTGATCCCCCCCACCATTCAGACTGTATCCTTCTTCGAGATCCTGGCTTGGAGGCCTATTCAGACCCCACGGCCCTTGATTTTATCATCAAACACGTCAGGAACTATTATTTCTGCACAAGAGAAGCTGAATATTGGAAATTACTAATTGGAAAGCACTTTAATAAAAATGAACCAATAATGGAGAAGAACTAGCAGGTGTCATCTGTCCTCCTGAGCACGTGTGCATAAAATTCAATAGAAAAACTGAACCAGGTCATATTTCAGAGGGTGATCTGGTACGAGACTGATTAGTTAGTCATCAGACAATGATGTTACATTTTAGAGTAGAAGACTTCAGCAGAAAATAGGATGGTATTAAAAAGAAGACTGGAAATGTGGAGTGCTGCCGAATTGTTATACAGAAACTCATGCTGTTTGTCAAAGACAATGCCTTTCTCTCTGAGGCATTATGACAGATATCTTGTGAAGTTTTCATGTTGCTTCCTGACAATCTCATTCCTCACCTTTCTTTGTCAAGAGGAGATGCTAAGTATTTATCTGCCTGCTGTGCATCCATCTGCTTTAGCAATACACAAATATTTCTAGACTTTCACCCACTATGAATATCAATAAGAGATGAGGTTGGATCCTATGAACCATGACCCAAAAGCATGCGCAGAGGTGGATATTTCTGCTAAAACCTTAGGCTAATAAGATGGTCTTCATCTGGTGCTTAAAGAGAAGGTGCTGGATGAGCATTTCTGGGGAAGGAGTCTTTAATCAGGTGGCCCCCACTAAAGCAGACCCTGTGTGTGAACCACCACATCCCTAAAGTCAGAGGCAGTAAGGCTGAGAGAGAGCAATCCTTCAGATACCCTGATACTGTTAAAACTGTTCTTTGAGGATTCCCACAGTTTAACAGTTCTCTCCCAGGAGAAGGTTGGCTGGAGTAATGTTTACTATCTTTAGCAAGCCAAGCTAAAGTCTGTCCAGTACACCCCATGCTTTTATTTATTTATTTAAAACATTTCTATGTTACCCTTCCACCCAACTCAGGGATCCCCAGGGTGGCAAACATCAAAGCGTTTCAAACAATAAAACAGTGTTTAAAAAACAAACATATATAAAATGTTCAGAACAATTAAATAAAGCATATTCACTATTATGGACATTTGATTTTGTTCTGCTTTAATCTGCTTCCTGTTTAATGACCACTCAGCTTCTGTTTCTGTGTTTGGTTCTTACTATTTTTTTAATGTTATTTCCCCCCTCCTCTAAATTTGAAAGCTGCGCTGGAGGCTATTTGGGAGGAACAGGGGGTGAAACGGGATTTAAATAAAGAAAATGAAAGGATCCCTGGAAAAGAGAAAGGGTGAATACATGTACGATACACAGTTAGGGCTTACTGTGCATGCCTCAGTAGAAGCAGAAGCCCTGCTTCCTCCCAGCTTCAGAACTGAAATGACAGGCAGATATACCATCCAGTTGCAATGACTCAGCTGCCAGTTTTGACCCTCCCTTTTCCGTTTTGCCCTGATGTGGATGGCCCAGGCTAGCCTGATTTTGCCAGATCCCAGAAATTAAGCAGGGTCAGCTCTGGTTGTTGCTGAGGCAGACAGTGGCAAGCCACTACTGCACATCACTTCCCTTGAAAACCCTATGGGTTCACCATAAGTCAGCTGTGACTTGACAGGCACTTTCCAGCACCACTTTTCCATTTTAAGCAGTCGGTCCTTTTAAAAATAAATAAATAAATGCTGCAAGGTTATCTGCGTGTTAATCAGTTTTCCACGAGAAGGCATCAGGGTCTCTGAAGTTTGAAACTGGCTTCAGGAATGGAAGGAAGAAGAGTTATTTTGCTGATTTTTTAAATATAATATTTCATTTGACAGAGCCAAATTCTGGATCAAGTGTTGAGAGTACACTAGAAATTTTAAACTTCGACTGAACTATTTTATCCTATCTCGGCCTTCTCTGTAGCTAAAAAGAAAGGCAGTTCTGATTCATCTTTCCCAGTGTGAGGACTTGCCAGTGTGATTAAGCGAGAGCAGCAAAACCACAAGAATGAAATGTACTGTGTTCTGAATCCTCCATCAATTGTCTGGAGCTTCATGCTAGCATAGACTTTGATTTGATGAGTTTTAACATTAAAGGAAGAATGTTATTAAAACTACTTTAAAAAAAATCATTCCCAAGCTGTCGTAGGCATGCTACATTACTGATCCGAGACGACTGATGTCCAACTGATTATGCTGACAACGTTGTAATTGTTCCTTGCTCTTGCATCTTAATGAGCCTGCTTGTTCATTGCTGTCCATTTAACTAAAGTGCTGAATGGAGATGTCTGTTGTGTGCCCATTTAGCAATGTGTATTTCAACCTTGTTAATAAAATCAATCTGTTAATCGGTTAATCTTGCATTTGCTGGTTACAGTGAATGCATGATAGAGAATGGACTGCAAAACAGAGTTGGGAGCATGCAGAGTCAAATAAAAATATTGCCTTTTGGAAGGGGGCAAGGTCCCTTTATTATTGCTCTTGGCATGACTTTATAAGTACAGCTTCTGCTCTGTGATGTGGGGAAAAGTGTGGACATTATCAGAGATGGTGGACATTCAGAGAGAAAGTAGCATGCCTATCACCCTTGGCCAGGGTGCCATATCATCAACTGCATGTACACAGTTCTCAATCAACCAACCCCTAGCAAGGAAAGCAATTAGAATTTCACTCAGGACAGTTTGAAGGCAGATGAGCCAGTTCACCTCCCTTCTCACAATTTTGCATCAGGTAACTGAGATGCAAGTTACATGTTAGCAAGGTTACAGTCCTGGGCACACTCATTTGTGAATAAGTTTCATTGATTTACTTATGAATAAACAGCATTATGATGCACCATTTGTAAAACAACACAGCGACTCATCTCGATCTATCTCCATAGAAGGCACCATATTTAGCTGTACAGAATGGAAATCCATCAGCCTTGTGAAGAAACTTGCACAGGTACAAACAGATCTCATTCCAGCTGTATCTGAAGAAGTGAGCAGTGGTCACGAAAGCTCCCACCCTGCCACATATTTTGTTAGTCTTTAAGGTGCTACTGGACTCTTGCTCTTTTCTGCTGCTACAAACAGACTAACACAGCTACCCATCTTGATCTACCCACAACACATCCGTCTATTACTGAATGCAACTTTGTTTAACCCAGTAACTTTGGGGACATTTCCAAATTCTCCAAGGAATGAAATTTTGGCGAAATGAGTATCATTTTCCACTTGCACAGGATCATGGTTATTGGGGTTTTTTTCTTCTTTTTCTAAGTGAATGAACAAAGAAGCTTTCTTCTCATCCTCCCGCATGGCAAAAACATTATTAAGAATGGGGGGGGGGGGATTGTAATCACATTAGAGTTGAAATAGAATGAGATAAAACTCAGCATTAAAATGTTTTCTTAGAGAAATCGGAATGTCTTCCTGAAGGCTGTACAACATAATTTCCGGAACACACACAATCCCCTCCTTCTCTCCCTCACATTTTTATAGATCCAACAAAACTGTACCAACACGTGGCGATGCTTTTGTTTCCTGTCTTTATTTCTAGACATTCAGGCATAATTAACAGCTATCAGTCAATTTGTTGTTTGTCTTATCATAATTTACAATTTCTTCTGTAATAATGATCTTGCAATATCACATCTGCCATGGAAATTGTCGAACTATTGCTTCTATTAATTCCGCGTTTCCCCTTTATTTAAGGAAATTATATATTACTCTCATTTGGTTAGTTCCACAGACATATGTTGTTGTTGTTTTCCTTCTGACACCTGAACATTTCTGTACTGCTTAGTGGGATTTGTTGCTTGCTACAGTAATTTGTTGCCTAGGGATTGTGTAAGCTACATACAATTCCCGCTTTAATTATCATTTGTATATCATCGTTTTACAAACAGCCCTGCAATTTGGAATAATTTGTTGTGATTTTAGGTAACAGCAATAACCACGTTTAAATGAAACTTGGCTGCTTCTGCAACATAGTATCACAAAGCGGGAAACATTTTTTTTAAATTACCACCTCAGTTTTACACGTGCATGTTTTCAGGGAGGCTCCTGCCCTAATAATTTGAGGCACGATGCAGCCGGTGTTAAGTGCTTCTGAATCTAATTGATTGCAGTGGGGAAAATATGAGCACATATTTAATTCTCTTACTGTGAAATCCACTGGATTAAATGTTTTTCACTAGGACTAAATTGTAAATTGTATTTCTCTTGATTTTCCTGTTGTGGAAGAGAAGTAAAGCAAAAGACCTTAACTGAGTCAAATCAGAAGCCAAATAAGAGATCTGCGATCAGGATCACTCACTGTATTTTGTTTTGTTTTGTATTTAACTTGTTAGCAATCCTATGTAGATGTTCTGAAAATCTAGGGGAGGTTTGATTGGGAAGGGAATATTTCACCCCTCCCTCCCATTACTTTACCATGATTCAAGTGAACCCTCTGAAGCCACAATTAGGACACTCAGAGAGGGGGAGGGGGGTCACAGCACTTGTACCTGAACAAAGTATCTGAAGAAGTATACATGCACACGGAAGCTCATACCTTGAATAAAACTTTGTTGGTCTTAAAAATGCCACTGGACTCAAACTTCGTTCTGCTGCTTCAGACCAACACGACAATCCTCTTGAAAGTTTGAGTCCATTCAGACCAACCAAGTTTTATTGTGGGTATAAGCTTGTACCTGGCTTCTTTTTTTCCAGCTGACCTCTATGTACTTTTTTAATTATCTGGCTATTTACTGATTAGCATTTTTAGAAATTAGATTGTATCCCATTTTTAATTTTTGTGGTGGTTTATAGTGGGGTTTTTTTGAGCTGCGGTGGCTCAAGTGGTTAAGACGCTGAACTGCAGGCTGTGGAAGGTTGGTAGTTCAGCAGTTCAAGACCCGGGTGCCGCATGACGGAGTGAGCTCCCGTCTCTAGTTCCAGCTCCTGCCAACCTAGCAGTTTGAAAGCAAGAAATTGCAAGTAGATAAATAGGTACCACTTCGGTGGGAAGGTAACGGCGTTCCGTGCGCCTTGGTGTTTAGTCATGCCCGCCACATGACCATGGAAATGTCTTCGGACAGCACTGGCTCTTCGGCTTTGAAACGGAGATGAGCACCGCAACCCTAGAGTCGGATTCGACTGGCTTTCAAGCAAGGGAACCTTTACCTTTATAGTGGTTTTATTATCATTGTGAGTGATCTTAAGAGCCTAAAAGTGAGGAGAAAACAAAAGCACTAGATAGATCATTGGGTCTGGCTGGACCAACTTAATAAAGAAACTTGTTTGTGTTTTTAGAAAGAGATGGTAAAAACACAGAAAGCTGAGACCATTGGTCCGTGATGGTCAGTACCGTCTATTCAGACTGGCAGCAGCTCTGCAGGGTCTCAGAGGCTTCCACATCATCTACTAACTGATCTTTTTAACTTGAGGTGCCAGGAGGTGCCAGAGATTGCACCTGGGACCTACCAGAAGCTTTTCTACTGAGCAGAAGCTTTTTTCACTGGGCCACAGCCCCTTCCCAGGTGGTTCCACCAAGTTGCCAAATGGAAAGAAGTCTCTGCTCTCACGTTCTACATACATATGGTCACTCATGAAGGTTAATATACCCTCTGCAAATTGCAGGGCATTGCATAAATATTTATAAAGCATCTAAAATTGCTAGGTACTGTCCAAAAATGAAAAAAAAAGTACATAACACTCTGCAAGCTTACAGTTCTAAAGGAAATTGCAAAGTTTCTTATGGTATCCCTGATTTAGCTATAGCTTTTGTTCTGAAACTGTTGTGTAAGGAAGGTAGTATGTCGTTCACCTCAGACTATGTTGCATAGTTGTTGTAGTACAAAGACATTAGATTTCTGAGATCGAGGAGGCATCTAGACAGCAGCTGCTCATGATGATTGAGAGATTGACTGTTAATTTGAAACTCTGGGAAATTGTGTCCCTGGGAAGATACAAAGTTGTACCAGGTTTTGCACAAAAATGCCGGAGGAATGAGTGATTTTATTCATGCTGTCTGTGATAATTTCCAGGCCTAACATTTTGTTGGTGAAGATCAGGATTAGCACTTCTTGTGACTTTCTAGGGTTGAGACACAATGGAATCTGCATATAATCATTCCTCCCCCCCCCCCCCCGCATCCAGAAAGTCCAGTTTGAGTGGAGGAAAATAGTATAGCAAGAACCAGGGTATTGTCATGATGTGGACTGAAATTGCCATGACTGAAATGAAAAGTACAAGATAAAGGGAAGGAGGTTGTTCTAAAAGAAGAGGTGGCTCTGAAGTCATAGGATTATTTTAGTGGTGGCTGACACATGTATTTTCCAACCTGCTGTTTAAAATATCCCAGAGATGTAAAGTCATGGAGTCTCTGCACTTGTCACAGGGATTCCTTTGATCTGTTCTGCACTGCAATTGACTGGATTTTTAAGATAAAGGGTGAGATAACAGAGTGAGAAAGAAACAAACCAAGCATGTAATGCTGAGAGAACTTGGTAGCTGAAGGAGAAGCCTTAAGAAGACAAGAATAAGGAAAAAAAGCACAGAGGTCAAAGGAAAAGGCAGTGGAGAGCACAGAAGGAGAGCTAAGCGTACCTGTTAGAAATCACAGATAGGAGACAAAGTCAGAACACTGATGGAGACCTCCTTCTGCACAAACATGGCTCCAAAGAATTACCATAGGCTCCCAGACAGTCTCCCTCCCACTCTCCTACTCACACCAACCAAATCCAATAAAACATGGTTTACAAACAAATAAGATGACCTGTCCACCTCCTAGGGTGACCCGTGGTATTTTGTGCCCTAGCTTTCCCCTTCAGCCATTAGTTGCAGCCAACTTTAGTTGGATTTTGTATCCAAACTACCATCATTATGTTTTTATACTTTTGTTTCAGTTTTGACTCTTCCTGGCCTTAGTGTGCTGTGAACTCTTACAGCACAGGTACTACTGAAATTGCAGACTTCCATTTTTCTCTCTTTTATTTATGAAATGCTACTGTATTTGTACAATTTCACTCCAGCGAATCTGAAATAGCAGGCTCTGAAACAGCCAAAACACAAAAAGCAAGAGGTCTATGCAGGGATGAGCTGATTACAGCTGTTTTTGTTTGTTTGTTTTTGTTTTAATTTTCGTATGCTGTTATTGTTATATTTTTTGTTAATCTTTAAAGGTGCCACTGGACTCTTACTCTTTCTACCACTATTAGAAACCACTACATTCAAAAAACAATGGGGGGACATTTTAACCTTCCAAGGCATTCAGTCACTGTAGCAGTTCTCTTACAAAGGAATTTCAAAGGGAGATTAGAAAGAGAGACTGCTGAATTGCAACTGATCATGAAGCTCAAGACAATGCAAACTCCTGGACTGAATTGAGACCTAGGTTTCTTCTCTCATTACCAATGCCTCCTGTTGTCTTTTGGCATCTGAAATCACTTCACTCTCCAAGATACAAGGACAGATGGACCCACATTCCAGCTGTATCTGAAGAAGTGAGCAGTGACTCATGAAAGCTCATTCCCTGACACAAATTTCATTAGTCTTTAAGGTGCTGTACTCTTGCTCCCTTTCACTAATAAGGAATGCAAGCAGGCCCATAGCTACTGCGGGGCCCACAGGGCTGTAAGCCAGAGGCGCTGCCTTTTACTATTGGGTAGCCCCATAGCAGGGGCACCCCACTTCTAACTAATCCAGAGACCCACAAAATTCAGGCCAAGGAAGGCACTCTTGGTTCTGAAACACAGAGCTACCTCTGGATCGTCATAGGGACCTTGCTTTTCATTGTGAAAGATTTCGGTCAGACAATACTCAGGATTCAGATAGGTGATCACCTGCGTGATCCATGCCTCTCCTGTGGCTCGAACCAAGTTGCCGGAAGATATTGCTGAATTAATGTCAGCAAGGGCAGTTCCAGTGGCACACTTACGAGCCAACATGGTGAGATCCTCACCTTCCAACCCCGCATAAGAGGTGGTAGCGGTGGTGGCCCACTGCACAAAGTTCTTCTCGGTCAATGGACCGAGCTCTTCAGCAACGGCTTTGCACTCCTCCTGTCGCCAAGGGCGATTCTCCACGACAGTTTTCGTGCGTGGCCTGTTGTTGTTTATGGTCACCGTTTGATTAGTGACGCTCACCGGATTAACCGGAATGGGCTCCGTTGAGTCCGAGTCGTCCTCCGACTGCGAAGCCGGGTCCCGGTAGAGGTCCAGGTCATCCTGCTCAGTAGAGCCATCAGGATGCCTGGCAGGGCTCTCCGTATGGGAAATCCTGCCTCTATCTCTGGGCGTATCGGGCTCCTTTTTCCGGAGTGCGGGTTTCGAGCTAGGAGTCGGGCTAACCTCACCGGTAGGGTCGCGTTTGCGATCTAAGAGGTAGTCCGCAGTGGACTGTGCCTTTCTGAGCTCCTCAGTGACCGTAGTCAGAGCAGTCTCGGCTTGGGCGGCTTTCTCCTGTGCGGCTTTACACAAAAGCTTGGTCTCATGGACCTGGTCGGAGAGAGCCTTTTTGTCCATGACTAAATTGACTCGGTCAGTCCTAAGTTGCTGGATCTCATCGTCAGCAATCCTTTGGGACTCACTCAGCTCTTCCTGAGATTCCAGTCTCCTCTGTTCCAACAGACCCTCATAGTGTGCCTTCTGGACATCCAATCTATTGGCGTGTTCAGATCGCTCCTTCTCAAGAGTGATCTGCAACTTTGCCACGTCCTCTCGAGCACGGGTCTCCAGGGACTTTATGTGAGCGGTCTGTTCTTCCCTGAGGATCCTTATCTCAGATTCATGTCCGTTTCCCAGGACTGTTCGCAACTGGGCCAGATCCTCTCTGGCGCGCTCCTCAAGGGAGTTTAAGCGAGCAACCTGTTCATCCCTAAGGATTCTAATCTCGGACTCGTGTCCGGCTCTCATGGATGTCTGCAACTGTGCCCGATCTTCTCGAGCTTGCTCCTCGAGAGACCGTATACGTGCAGCCTGCTCCTCCTTGAGAGTTCGGACCTGGGAATCGTGCGCATTCCCTAGATCCACCACCAGTTTGGCCAAGTCCTCTCGAGCGAGCTCCTCTAGGGACTGTATATGGGCAATCCGTTCTTCCTTAATTAGTCTGATTGTGGATTCGTGTCCAGTTTTCATGAGCACTATTTGTTGGTCCCTCTCACTCAGTTGTGCCGCTTGATCTGCAATGCGATCTTGAGCCGTGCGCAACTGACTTTCCTTTTCGGCCAGTTGAGCCTTCAGAACCTTGGTGTGGTCCTTGAATGCATCCAACTGTTTGGCCGTCTCCTCCAGTTCATGATTGAGGGATCCTACTTGCTCGCGGGCGGACCCTAACTGGTGATCCTTGTCGACTATTTGGTTAAACAGAGCCTCGATATGGCCTTGCGCTGCATCTAGCTGGGCCATCCAGCTAAGCTTCAGTCGTTCCCATGCTTGTCGGGAGGATACCCATCCTAGTCCGAAGAATAGCACAGCTGTGAGAGTATGCCAAAACATTGGCAGCCAAATGGTGGACGAATCCCACCAAGCGGCAGACTCTAGCACATTGTGCACGAACTGTAGGAACGTATCCTGGCCGTGACTGAACATTGGCGACTGTGCACCCATGATTGGTGTGCGGGGGTAGTGCTCACTCGCGGGTATCTTACAGTGGTATCCGGGTGTCCGAGATGGCTCACGCCGGGTCAGCTGCAAGTATAACCTCGGTGACGGCACTAATTCAGGCAAAAGGGTTTACCCTTTGCACGTGTGGATTTTCCGAGTTAAAGAACGCTGTTCTTCCTCACGGGTTATCCAAGAACCGTGGACGGTGTGACCTTTGCGATCGCACCACCCGTTTAGATCTCTGGCAAACAGGCGTACAGAGATCAAGGCTGTACCTGAGGGTATTTCAACCCTAGGTAGCCTGAGTTTCAGGCTTTGCGGATAAGGAAGAGCTACTTCCTTTCCAGGAGCAACCAGAACCTGGACCGTAGTCCTTGAAGGGTGTTGGAATTCCGGGGGGATCAGTCCCGTTTTCCCTTGGCAGACCCAACTGCGCCAGATAGTGAGGTTTTCCCTACTGGAGAACTTAGCTCCTAGGGACGGGACGGCTACAGCGCGCAGCTTGTGCCGATCCCGTGCGAGTTGTCCTCAGCTCGCTTCGGGGGAGGGAGAATATTACGGGCGCAGCCTCTTGGCTGGGCACCGAAGTCGGGGAGCGTTTTAAGGAGACAGGGGTTTATATGTTCCTGCGTGTATGTAGTGCTTGTGCAACTGGGGGTCCCTAACCAGGTCCTCTTCGTAGTCGCGCCTCGGTGTCCACCCACAACGATAGGATCGGAGCGCGAAACCGAGGATGCTCCTGGGTTTAGAGGGAAAGGGGTAGAAATCCCTCCCGCAGTACAGATGCCACTAAAGGCCAAGCACGCAGACGGAAACCTCTCACACTTCCCTACGCTAGAGCGTCCAAACGACCAGATCGTTTCTCCACGTTTTGGGTCCTTCGGAACCGAATGGTTGGGTACCGGTTCCGAGGGGTCCAAAGGTCGCCTCACACGGGGCACCAGATCTGTTATGCCAACTTCTCCAGGAAATTCCTGGAGACCCAATCCAAGTTATCTACCAAGGAAAATTGGGTGTTTGTGGCTGTGCGTAAGTTCTATACCAGTCTATACAGAGGTCGGATGGCGAATGAGACGCTCGGCTATATCCCAGGAAGTGAGACAACACGCTAGTCCTTAAATAAATGTTGTCTTTACTAAAGGTTTTTCATCAGGCATACAAAATCGGAATCACACAAATTCATACAAGCTCCTTAGTTACAATAGTACATTAGAACAATTACAGCATAGAAAATAACAAAAGCATCAAAATGGGGATGACACAATGGGGCACGGCTATACTCATCTGAGGTCCAGCTGAGGAAGAACTCTCCTCCTTGGAACGCTGGGCAGCCGAAATGCAGCAGCTTGTGAACTCCAAGGCACACAGGTAGGACCAGCCAAACCACGTGTGAGCTCTCTGGGTCGCGACTCCGGAGAACTTAAGTAGTAGAGTCACTTGTAGCACCTTAGTGCACTGCTATGGGAAGGGTGGGTTAACCAGAGAGACAAAGGAGAGTTTCTCCTTAAATAAACTCTTTTTGGGGCATGTGCTATCCAGCCATAAACTATCAAACCCGTCCTCTAAACTATCACTACTGGATGAAGAGGGGGTGACGAGGGGATGACGAGGGGGATGACGCTCTCCTGAGGGGTGGTGGCAATATGCAGATCCTACTCCTACATCAAAGGTGCCTTTTGGCAAGGTGTGAATCTTCCGTTCCCATGGACACCCTCTTGATTTGCAGATCTGGTTCCTGCTCCAAAGCCATAAACGCTATTGTCTTTAGATCTCCAAACCAGATTAAGGGAGTAGGGTCACTTGCTCTTTCCATTCCAAGAATGCCGGGGTTCGCTGGGGATTTTCCACAGCTCTCCAAGTGGGTGCAATGGCGCGGTGTCTTCTCCATCCCAAAGAGTCATGGGATACATTCCAGGGACGCACATGGTCCGTATGTGCAACGGCAGGCCCAGGCCAGCCTATTTCTAGGCAAGCATGAGATGCAGAACAAAGCAACACACAACATACAGCAATCCCTGAATACATATTGCATAGGTATTCATGCTAGAGACACACATAAGCAGCATCACCACTATACAGAAATACAAACATAAGCTCATATCGTTACAGAAGGCTGTAGTGGGGGCTGGGTGGGTGCGCGCCAAGCAGACCCCCCTTGCCCTGGAGCCTTTCCTTTAATTAGCTGGTGGCCCCCCCAAGGCCCCTTCCCCCCAAAATCATTAGCTACGGGGCTGAGCAAGCTGTGCTGTGAGGTCCCCCCCCATCTGTTAGAAATGGAAAGGGAGCTCTCTCCAAGTGCCATGGGATGGTTTCTCTCTCCCTCTCCCCCCATACCTGGAACAAAAACATTTTGGGGTCTTAAACAAAGGATTCTCTCTCTTTTTCTGGGGTGCTCCCTCTGAGGGAAGAGCCCTCAGCCAATTGAGGGAAGGCTTTCTTTCCCACAGGCAACTTCATGTGGCCTGAGCATCTGATCAATGCCTTTGTTAACCCAGTTTCCAGACAACAGTCCAATTCCAAGAGTTTAGTGTTCCATCTCCTACTTTTCATTTTCAGAGCCAGTGTCAGTGGCGGTGATTAAAATGGCCAAACGCCAACTAATCTTGCTCAGTTTCAAAGCCTGGCTCTGGTTGCCAAAGGATGAACTGCACATTAATTAGCTCTCTACCAGTATGCAAACACGGCGCAGAACTGCAAAGCTCACTCTTTTGGGATTAATCCTTTAATCTCACACTGTGTATGCACATTTTGCTGGGATTTCTGATTTGTGATGGCATCAATTGTTTCCCTTCCAAACTCTGATCTGACCAAGGAATTTGGGAGTGTGTGTGTGTGCGTGTATGTGTGCATCCTCCAGCTGTTAAAACAATGCTAAACATTTGTGGGGAAATAAAGCTTTGCCCAAATTCGAACAATAGTTGATCATTTCAAGAGTTGTAAATCATGCAAGTGTCTTAAACTTAAGTACTTAAACTTGGTCCCACTGACTAGACTGCAGTTTGAGTGGCCTCCTTGGCCATCTCAAAGTCTGCATGCCCTTAGAAAAACGGAGAAAGGAGCTAACATGTCCTTGGCATCATGGCCTGCATGCTGAAGTGATAGCTTGTGCTTCTTTCCTCTTGCTGTAACATCATTATTTCTGTAACACACACCATGCATAGATGTTATCTTGGTAATTTTTTTGGTATTTTTTTATATGTGTCTGTGCGTGTGTACCTGAAAGTCATGGCAACCTGTGGTGACTGACTGTGTGTACACCTGGAAGTCATGGCGACCTCTGGTGACTGTACCCTACTGGGGGCCTGGAGGATATTCAGAAAGGTGGCTGAATAAAGCCTGCCCTCGCTTCCCGCCTCTGGCATTTCAAGGAGGTCTCCCATCCAAGTACTTGCCAGAGTTGACCTTGCTTAGTGTCTGAGATCTGACGAGATCGGGCTATCCACATCAAGACATCATCTTGGTAATTGTTAAAAGTCTGCTAGGTAGGCCCATGGTATTAAAGCTTTGTCTTTAAATGTAGACCTTGGGGGAAAGGGACATGGTTCAGTGGTAGAGCATCTGCTTGGCATGCAGAGGGTCTTGGGTTCAATCCCCAGCATCTCCAGCAGGTGATGTGAAAGACCGCTACTTAAGACACTGGAGAGCCACTGCCAGTCTGAGTAGACAATACTGACCTTGAGGGATCAGAGGTCAGATTCAGCATAAGGCAGCTTCATGTGTTCATGTGACCTCCCACCCTTCAACTATTCAAGTGGCAGATGCTTTTCAGCGTCCGGGTCTAGGTGTTTACTTTCCTAGGCTTTCCATTGATTTTGTAGATTCTCTTAATTTTGTTACTGATTTCACTCCCCACCCCTTTCCGTTATTACTTCTGATCTGCTGGTTTTATTTCTGGTTTCACGGCTATTTTTATTGGTTTTTACTTTAACTATTTGGCTGTGGATATGATATTTGGTACTATCATAAAATGTTGGTTTCGTTTGCTGGTTTCAATTATTTTTTCTTCTTCTGTTATTATTATTATTTCTTTTATTATTTTCATTAGCATAAGCTCAGAGTGGAGCTGCAGTGGCTCAAGTGGTTAAGACGCTGAACTGCAGGCTGTGGAAGGTCAGTAGTTCAGCGGTTCAAGACCCGGGTGCCGCATGATGGAGTGAGCTCCCATCTCTAGTTCCAGCTCCTGCCAACCTAGCAGTTCGAAAGCAAGAAATTGCAAGTAGATAAATAGGGACCACTTCGGTGGGAAGGTAACAGCGTTCCGTGTGCCTTGGTGTTTAGTCATGCCGGGCACATGACCACGGAAACGTCTTCGGACAGCGCTGGCTCTTCGGCTTTGAAACGGAGATGAGCACCGCAACCCTAGAGTCGGATTCGACTGGCTTTCGAGCAAGGGAACCTTTACCTTTTAAGCTCAGAGCATGCAATATATATATATACTTTATATATACGAATTGTAGGTGAGGGGTCCACCTCCGAGACAGAGTGAGGAGGGCTAGCGTGGGGGTGTGCAGCAGACCGGGAAGGGGGTGGGTCTCCATGCCCCTGGAGCAACTCAGGACTCCGGGCATGCTTTTCACTGGTTTTAATGCCATCTCCAGGTTCAGGCAGTCTTCTCCCTTGCAGGGGAGTTGCATGACTCCCTGCCCCAGCAACTTCATCCCTGCACGGTCACACACTGTTCATGCTTGCCTTGTCCTCCCATCCTAGTAGTTGTAGTCATCCAGGAAACCAGGGGAGTGACTCTCCCCTCATCTGGTGCCACCCCCACTAACCTAAGGGCACACTTTCTCCACTCAGAGCCACACCTACTTCTGTCACCCAGCTGCACCCGATGTTGTGTCTCTTGGGTCACACCCATCCCACCAGCTTAACCCCTGTGCTAACATGCCCTCAGTCAGTCCACTGGGCTTGTAGGCATAGTCGCTTGCCACAAGGATATTGGTGGGGGACAGGGGAGTGAGACAAATAAAAGTTGCTCACTGTAGCCCATTATGTATGTACAAACAGGGACCCATGAATGACTTGTGGGGAAACACACATACCCATCCTCTGGTTCTGCCACTCCCAGGTGATTAATACAGTTCCTATTTTCCCCACTTTCAGCCTCTGTACAAATAAATGGGATGTTTTTAGTGTATGCTCCATTTGGCAGATGTTACTTGACAAATAATCGTATAATGAACCCTTTTCCAGATGTGTCATTTTTCACCTTATGTTTATGAGGCAATTACTTCACACTGGTTTAGTGAAAGAAAAAAGAAGAGTAAGAACGGAAGGTGAGATGTACAGGCAAAGGAGATCTACACTTTGAGGTTATTGTGGGTGAGCTTCAATGTTTACACGCTCCTCACAGTCCCTGTGTCAAGAGAGAGCTTCATAAACATAACTGGTGTGCCAGCTGGAGCAAACACTTTATGGTTTGCTCCAACAGAGTGTGTAGCTAGCCTGATATGAAATCCAGCATCACAGAAGCCAAAGATATAAAAGATATTCTTCCAGTCTAACATAATGATATCTAAAAATCAATTAAGATTGTAAAAGGAGACCCGTGAATTCCTGGATGGTACATTTCATTGCTCACAAGAGTGAATTGACCTAGGAAATTGTGTTGATCGGGGCAGAATTCATGGTAGTGACTAGTGATAATTCACCAGACTACTTATGTCAATGGGATTTGTGTAGTATAGCTTCCCAAAGGAGTGTGCCCTCTTGACTGAAATGGAATGACACATCAAGGCGGTTCTTAGTGACTTTCCCCACAATACTGTGATATACTCTGAAGAAAAGTGGGGAAAGACCTTTGTGTTTGGGTTATCTTTTAAGCCTCTGGGTCTGAGTGTTATGGTAGCTGTTTTTCATTTGTTTGTAACTTTCAAAACCTGTTTTTTTAAAAAAAAATAAGTACATGCATTCTGTCTATGCTTGTTTTAAACCACTGTTACCTGGAGTGACTCTCGGGATAAGCTGGAAGCTTAAATAAAGAATGAACTAATAAATCTTTTTAGATGCATGCAGCCATGGCACAAGAATTAAATTAAAACTGGAAAATGAAGGCATGTTGCCCAGGGGGAAAGAAACAATCTTCTAGAGCTGGTTTTGATCAGATATCTACAATGATAAGTGCTTTTTTGACCCCGAAACAATGTGTGTGTGTGTGTTTTTGTGTGTCTGTGTAAAGGGCCATCAAGTGGCAGCCAACTTATGGCAACCCCAGCCAGGGGCTTTCAAGGCAAGTGTGAAGCAGAAGTGGCTTGCCCGTTGCCTTCCTCAGCAGAGTCCTCTTTGGTGGTCTCCCTTCCAAGTACTGACCCTGCTCAGCTTCCAAGATCTGACAGGATCTGGCTATACCATGCCACCTTCCCATCTGCCCTGACACAATAGGACTCTTCAATTAGGAATGGACAGGAGGAAACTGGGGAAAGTTCTCCTTGAAGAAAATGTTGAGCCCCAAATCATAGAGTCTTTTGCAATCTTTCTGACTCCAAGGAACTTTCTTCCAGCCTTGAAACAGAGGGAGCCCTGACCCTTGGTGACAGAACTGTCAAGTGACAAGTGGGGGGATAGAAAGCTGGTAATGCTTTGTGGGAAAAGTCGGGGGGGTTGGATCTCAACTAACTTTTCCGATGACAGAATGGATTTTTCCTTTCTCTCCCCTCCCACTGCAGCCAAGTGATATGCCAATAGTGGAAAGCCTATCTAGGAGGATACACGGAAAGAAAAGTTGTCTTACACACATTTTATGGGATCTTCAAAACATTTTCTGGGCTCTGTTTTCTTGATATACACATCTTCTCCAGGCAGTCAGCTCCAGTAATTTCAAACATATAATATTTCAGATATTTGCAAATATGGATATATGCCCCTAGCCATAAAATAGATGAATACAGAGAATGCTAGTAGTGTTTACATCGCAGGGATAGACTGGTCCTTACTAAATATGCATCTAGTATAAACTTTGTTTTAGCTTTTAGCCATGCTAAATAGTTTCTTCATCTTGAGCAGTGGCCTTCAGTCTTTCCATATTTACCTTTAACCCTCAAGGCAATGGAATGGGACCCACTAAGCTGCAAGGACATGACAGGAATTCATGCACACTTCTGGTTAAAATGGCCGAGTAATCAGAAGCAGCTCCGGGCCTCTCCTGTCTATTTTTCATATCATGCTTTGATTTGGACCTCTTTGGCTGGATTTTGCAGCTATTCATTCTCGCTTTAGTATTTTGCTTTTGTTTGTTATTATTTCTTCCAACAAGCGGGCTTATAGTTTTATAACTATAAGTTGTAAAGGAAAATGACAGGAATTCATGTAACATCACACTCAGACGACAGGAAGACAAGGAGTGCCACGACACAAGTGAATGTGGAACACCGGAGGACTGACTGGTTTGGGGTGACCAGGCTAGCTGTGCTGTGTAGTGGCAAGGGAAAGCTTCTGTGGCAAGGGGGTGTTGAACACGAATCCTTCCCACTAGTGAATGAACTTGCATTGCCATCCTCCTGTTCCTTTCAGCATGTGTGCAAGGAGAGGCAGGAGGTGTGGCAGTCTTGTTCTCTGTACATGCACTTCTGCGGTAACTTCTTCCAAAAAGCAGCAAAATAAACAGATCCCTAGGGGCTTATTTTATTTATTTATTCATTCAATTTATACCCTGCCCTCCCCGCCGAAGCAGGCAATATTATTATTATTTATTATTATTATCATCATCATCATCATCATCATCATCAGTAGTAGTAGTAGTAGTAGTAGTAGTAGTAGTACTTATGTATGTTATAGCCAGGAGATCTGAAGAGTGTCTGGCAACCTTTAGTGTTATGCACCACTAGGTGGTGATCTAGACTTAGTTTTTTGGCTGAGAGAGCTCGGAAAGGGTGGGACTCTATGACACATCTGAGCATCACACTCTATGGGCTGGAGACCACTGGGTTAGATATGTGTGTAGGAGGAACCTTCCCTTGGTAGAACAAGCCTTTATCCCACAGACCAAGGCTCCTTGTGCCCAGATTAAGGCTCCTTGATACACATAAAATACAGGTTTTAAGTTTTATCCATCTCTGTAAACAACACTTGCTGATCTTGTTAATGTAGTTTAGGTGACTCTATCCACTATTGGCTGCATAGGTGTCTACCTAGAGTACAAACTACAGCCATGATGTATGTTTTGTCTATGCATTTCTGTGTTTCTCATTTTGAATCCCTCTCCCTCTCAAACTTGTGTACTACTGATTTCTTGCTGTTTACCGCCACTACACGTGATACACACTGCAACTTCAAAGCTGCCTCACAGTTGTAAGCCTGTGTAGGGATGAAAATGCATTTACTTTTCACTGCAAAGAGTCTGAGGGCCCTGTTTCTAAATATCTTACAGTCGGGCAGCATGAATTCCATTTGTCTGCAGGTTAAACTGTGAATGCCAGACTCTCTTTACACAAAGCTGGGCTGTATTAATAGTGAAGCTGGGTGATGGCTGTGAAATCAGGTTCTGCAAGTAGGGCGGACTATAGCTTATTTATTTAAACAAATATTTATTGGTCACCTTTACAAATGAGTACTCAGGGATACACAGCAATAGAATTGTAAGAAGCACTAAAATGGTATGAACCCATGTACCTCCATTCACACTTTCTCAGCAAGGTCCAAAGCCTTTTCAGTTATGGCATCAGTCCAATGGAAGGGACTGCTGGAGGAGGTTTGGAATTGGATGGCTTCCTCATTGGCAGCTTCCGAGAAACCTTCCAAAATATCCCTTTCCAATCGCTTTCTTTGGCTGACTTTATTATTTTTCTGATATGTTCAGTAGAATTTGTTGTTTAACTATGCTAGAAGTCACCTCTGCAACAGAACAGCAATCCTAAACAAATTCTGTTCAGAAGTCTTGTTTTATTCACTGTGGCTTACTCCTAGGAATGTATTCATAGGATTGCAGTGTCTTCTTTCACTATATCTGCTTCTCCCACTTGTGTACTGTACCATGGACCATGTTAACAATATGTGTTGATGCTTTCAGAATAGATTTTACAGATTTGAGCCTAATGTTTGCTTTATTGTGGAGATAAATCAGAGAGTCAGAGAAATTGCCAGAGAACTGTGCTGTCAGCTTCCACGTGACTGAATCCTATGCCACCATGGTCCCATCTATAATGCGCATCCATGGCAGCATTGATTATTATTTTAAAATTGGATTTACTAGGCTGCCCTTCCCTACGAGTAGGGCTCAGGGCAGCTTACAACAAAATAGGATACAAATATCAGTTTAAAACTAAATTAAAACAAACCAATACATACCAATAGATAAAACCAATAGATAAAAACAGCATACGCACAATATATGAGATGGCAGAAAAAATTCCAGCTCCCTGGCCTCCCTGGGGGGAGGAGTTATGAGGGATGGGGAAATATATGAGAGTGCCAAAGGACGCCCCATCTGTGTCCTTAACTGAAGACCCGGCAGAACATTTTAACTTACATGCCCTGTGGAAAGGTATCAACTCCCACAGGGCATGGATGTCTTCCAGCAGAGCATTCCACCAGGCGGGGTCCAGGGCCGAGAGAGCCCTGGTCGAGGACAGCCAGGCTTCTCTTGGGCTTGTGACCACCAGGAAGTTCTTATTTCCTGAGCGTAACTCTCTTCCAGGGGCATACTGGGAGAGGCGGTCCCAAAGATATGTAGGTCCCTGACAGCTAAGGACCTTGACTGTCAAAACCAGAACCTTGAACCTGATCTGGTGCTCCACTGGAAGCCAATGCAGCTCATGCAGCACTGATTGAATGTGTGCTGTCCAAGGGGTCCCTGTAAGGACCCGCATGGCTGCATTTTGGACCAGTTGGAGCTTCCAGGTCAGGTGGAAGGGCATGCCCGTGTAGAGGGAATTACAGTAATCCAGCCTGGAGGTGACCGTCGCATGGATTACTATGGCTAGGTTGGGGCGAGACAGGTAGGGAGCCAGCTGCCTAAACTGGTAAAGTTGGAGGAATGCCAGGTTGCCGACTTTTGCAACCTGAGCTTCCATAGATAGGGAATAATCCGAAGTCACACCCAGGCTTCTGATGGTCTGTGCCGGTGACAGAGGCCCACCCTCAAGAGTCAGGAGCTGGCAACCCAATCAAGGCTCCCCTCCACCCAGCCACAGAACCACCATCTTACTGGGGTTCAGTTTCGGTCAACTCTGCTTTAACCATCTCACCACAGCCTCCAAACCCTCAGCTAAATTCCCAGGAATGGTATCTGGCTGGTCACCCATCAACAGAAATAGCTGGGTGTCATCAGCATATTGATGGCATCCCAGCCCGAAACTCTCCCTAGCTGGGCGAGGGGGTGCATGTAGATGTTGAACAACATCGAAGAGAGAAGTACCCCATGAGAAACCCCACATTCCAGTGGGTACCTTGAGGATACTGTCCCTCCCAGTGCCACTCTCTGTCCCCGACCATGGAGAAATGAGGTGAGCCATTGCAAGGCTACCTCATGAATTCCAGCATCGGTGAGGCGCTAAGTCAATAGGTCATGGTCGACTGTGTCGAACGCTGCTGTAAGATCAAGTAATATCAGCAGCGCTGACCTGCCTTGATCCAGCAGTCTGTGGAGATCATTCGTGAGGGCGACCAATCCTGTCTCCATCCTGTGACCAGAGCGGAAGCCTGATTGAAATGGATCTAACACCAATCTATCATCCAGAAATTGTTATCAGAGATTACAAAGGCTATCAGGGATAACAAATGCCTAAAAGGTACAACAGATTTACCTGCTCACCTGGTCCCACTTTACAGATTTGCCAGTGCAGTGTGGAATCAAGCTAAGTGAAAGTGTGCCACTTGGGTGACATAAGATTTGGGTCTAAATAAGTATATGGTTTTAAATGTTCTACCTTCCAGGAAGAAGGGGACGGCAAAGGATGAGATGGTTAGACAGTGTTATCGAGGCAACAAACATAAAATTAAGCAAACTCCGGAGTATGACGGAAGACAGGCGGGTCTGGCATGATGTGGTCCATGGCAACATTGGATACATAAGATATGGGATTTGTTTATGTTAGAAAATTTTAATATTTACCACACTGAAAATCAAACGGAATGTGAAATAATGAGTCCACTCAACATTTGGTATCCTATACTTGACAAAATAAATATAGATAAGTTTGATTGGGAAACATTTAGAGATGTTAAGTTTAAATTATTATTATATAATTAAAAGTGATTTATAGTCCAAGGTATTTAAACACCTTACTCTTTTATTAAAAATGTATTATATCCAATTTATGTTGTATAACAAAGATTTCAGTGTTATGTTCCAACTACAAAGCCTTAACTTAACAGCTGTAATGTTCTATGACTTTCCTGTTGATGATGTTTTTTACAAAAATGTTAATAAATTTATATTTTTTAAAAAATGATGTGGCCCATGGGTCGCGAAGAGTCGGACTCGACTGTGCGACTGAACAACAACAAACCTTCCAGGAATCCTTCCTATGTTAACTGTTATATAACCCTAAATTGGCTTCTGTGGAAACATTGCAGACTATTTGGGTGGATGTGAGGAAGTGAGCAGTGACTCATGAAAGCTCATACCCTGCCACAAATTTTGTTAGTCTTTAAAGGTACTACTGGACACTAGACTTTTCAACTGTTAATTGGGTTTGCCTATCTATATATCTAATAGCGAACTTGCCCCCGGAGTGCGGATCGCTAAATCAGCGCTCCGGGGGCAGCTGGGGGGCCGGGGGAGGTTTGTGCACACGTGGGCCAGTCCCCACGTGTGCACAAAAATAAAGTTGGAAAAAAATCGGGGGGATGTTTAAATCCCCCCGAAAGTGCAAGAGCGTCTCCTGCGCGTGCGCAGG
>NW_015165853.1:256801-272137 GCF_001447785.1 Gekko japonicus | reverse complement strand
AAACGGGGGGACCGGCGGGATGGGGGGGAACTTGCCTCCTCCTGCTGCTTCCTCCTCTTCCTCATAGGTGTGGAGCTCCCCCTCTCCCGCGAGTATCGCGGGTCCCCCACTTGTAGCCTTTATAATGTTCATATCTCCTGTACATGATGTTACATCTTATGGCACACCTGGCCCAGCCTGACAAAGTGACATTTATGTCAGATCCAGCCTTCATTACAAATGAGTTTGACACCTCTGCATTAGAGGATGAGCAGGAGTAGGAACCTGAGGTGGTATGGCTGATGTTGCTGGGTCCACTGATGGTGTCGCTAGGATCTATATGAGAGCAAAGCTGGCATCTTGGTTTGTTGCAGGCCTCAGTACCAGAGTCCATGTTACTCTTTAGTGGATTATTGTTACAGGTGAGAAGTTGTTTTAGGTTAGCAGGCTGTTTGTGAGCAAGTAAAGGTCAGGCCCCCCCCAGTGTCTGTATGAGGGAATGCCACAGAGACCAAACACATCCCTTTAAGTGCACTTGACAAGAGAAGATCAGTAATGGCAGGCCAGGGAATCTTGCCCATCATTCTTCTTAAGGGACCCCTGATAACTTCCCAGGAATCCCTGTAAAACACTGGAGAGTTGGAGAGTACGTCATCTGCATGGAACACCCATTTATTCCCAGCTGAAAGTTTGAGGCAAGCAGTGAAAGAAATGTGAAGAGCCAGGGCTATTTTGGGGCAGGAACGCACAGGCTGGCTCCCGAGTTGGCCACACCCAGCAGGAACTCATTAGCATAATAGGCCACACCCAACAGCAGAAACTCATTAGGATTGGCTACATTAGGGATGTGTGGCCTAACATGCAAAGGAGTTCCTGCTACAAAAAAGCCCTGGATTTTGACAACAAACAAGGTAAACAGAATAAGAAGCAAAAGGTTACGTCTGGTAACATGGGGGTGTGGCCTCATATGCTAATGAGTGGTGCTGTCAGGGTGTGGCCTAATATGCCAATGAGTTCCTGCTGGGCTTTGTCTACAAAAAAAGCCCTGTGAAGAGCAATAAGCCGGAGAAGTATTTGCAGCTCAAAAGGTCTCTGGCACAGTAGCATTAAAGCCCTTGGAGAGGTTCTGGTAACAGATCAAAGAGGATACTGAGAAACACGACAGAGTGTCTTAATTAATTTCTAATCCTTTTCTATCCTTAATCTTCTTCCCTCTCATAGGAAGATCTGGCTTTATACATTCCTTGTGCACATGTTTTGTAGACAGTGAGTACTCCCTTCTTAGATCTGTGATTTGTTAGAGGCATTGTGTCAGTGGGTCAGCTATTTATTTTAGGCTAGTACTTCTATGTTCTCGGCCTTGTGTAGGATGAAGGAAGAACTCTTAAACCTAAATATCCCGCAAATGCTCACTTGGATTTGTTGCATTGTTTTGTGATCTTAAAAAAATCTGTTTTGGCTTTATTTATTTATTTTCAAATAAATATCAGAGTGATATTAAAATCCAGATGTCCTATTTCTTACGAGGTGAAATGTGTGTATGGTATCTGTTCTGTGGAGCGTCTTATTATATTGTTGCCTTCTACTTTATCTTTGAGTAGACTAGAAGAAATATAGCAGCTTTATGAACATTCAAAGTGGCATTATTCCAAGTTTGTCAGTTGGTTGACTCTGCATATTATTGCCTACTCTGACTGACAGTGGCTCTTTGGAGATTCAGGCAGAGAAATGTCTTTTCCAATGCCTGCTTCCTGAGATCCCTTACTTGGAGATGTTACCATTTCAGACAGACAGATGGATGTTCTGTGACTGGACTAGATCAGGGTTTCCCATCATGGTGTCCCTGAACACCAAGTCGGGACCCGCAAGAAACATGCGGGAGCAGCTATCCCATTCCCCCCACCTCTGCTTCTTCCCCCTCCCCCTACTTCTCTCACACTCTCTCTGTCCTGCCACCACTCTTTCTTTCCCTCCCCTCCATGCCTGTCACTTCCTTACTGCCCCCACCCCATTACTCTTTCTGCCCTGTCATTCTCCCAGCCTCCCACCTACTTCCCCCCCCCAGCAGCAGTGGCAGCAGCCACTCTCCAGGAATCTCAACAGATTGCCCAAATACAGAGATCAGTTTCTCTTAGGGTTGCCAGCTCCATGTTGGGAAGTTCCCGGAGATTTGGGGGTGGAGCCTTGGGAGGAAGAGGTTTGAGCTTGGAAGTGACCTCAGCAGGGTATAATACCATAAACTTCACCCTTCAAATCAGCCATTTTTCTCCAGGGGATCTGATCTCTATCATCTGGAGATCAGTTGTAATTCCAGGAGATCTTCAGCCCTCTCCTAGAGGTTGGCAACGATAGTCCCCCTGGAGGAAATGACTGCTTTGGGAGTGGAGTCTATGGCATTATATCTGCCTGAAGTCCCTCCCTTTCTCAATCCCCACCATCCCCAGGCTCCACCACTCAAATATCCAGGAATTTCCCAACCTGGAGTTGGCATCCCTATCTCCTTCCCACCCAACAGCCAACCTACCTTTATCTGCCCCTCTGTCTTCAGCTTTCCATCTCCTTTTCCCCTGCAGCTTCTACTGAAGAAAACGATGGTCTTTCTCCACAGAGGGGCTAAAGCAGTTTACATTATTCTCTCCTGCTTTTTATGCACACAACAACCCTATGAGGGTAGGTTAGACAGAAGGTATGTGACTGGTCCAAAATCATCCAGTGACCCTCCATAGCAAGATGGGGATCCAAACCTGGGTCTTGCAAACCCTACTCTGAAGCTCTGACCATTATACTACACTGACTTTCATAGGGTGGCTGCTGTTGAACAGTAGCAAGCAGCCAGGCCTAGTTGAATCATGCAAGTCAGGTGATATCAAATCACTCAGAGGGTGCTGCTAGGCCTAGGTTTGCCAGCCTCCAGGTGGGACCTAGAGATCCCCCAGAATTACAAC
Organism: Gekko japonicus; assembly: GCF_001447785.1. Classification (NCBI taxonomy): domain Eukaryota; kingdom Metazoa; phylum Chordata; class Lepidosauria; order Squamata; family Gekkonidae; genus Gekko; species Gekko japonicus. Next base: position 269,213 of record NW_015165853.1, on the reverse strand, counting down.
TGAACTCCAGACAACAGAGATCTGTCCCCCTGGAGAAAATGGGTGGACTCTGTGCCATTATATCCAACTGAGGCCTCTCCCCTCCCCAAACACTGCACTCTTCAGACTTCACCACAGAATCTCCAAACATTTCCCAACCTAGAGCAGGCAATCTTAGTCCCAGGCCTGGCTCCAAACCCCCTGCTATTTATCCATTAATACTGCAGGGGGAATCTCTCTCAATCCGAGATAGTCCTTCTTTTTGCTTCCTCCCCCCACCCAGCTATCTACCAGTCTATCTCTCACTGTCAATGTGGTGGGGCGTGGAGTAGATCCCTGTGGCAGCCATTTCAAAAGATATTGGGGGGGGATTCAACCCTCCCCAAGGTTTTTTTTTAAAACTTTTTGGATTTTTCTGGAGACCTGGGGAATCCCCTGAGTCTGCAGAAAAACCTGTTGGGGGAGAGTGTTTCCCCTATCTGCAGAAATAAGTATCCGCATGCAGAGGGGACTGTGAGAATTAGATATATAGATGGTTAATAGGACATTGAAGCCATTCTCTAGAACAATGTTAAACACTGTTGCGAAAAGTATAGAGAGGCTTGCAGTCCAGCATCATATTCTGTGGGGCTTCATTGATTTGAAAAGTTCATATGCTCCTATTCCTTGGAAGACTCTGGTGATTTACAAAATATTTCCACTAGCATCAATAATAATAGTTAAAATAATCAGTAGTAGCATTTTTAAAACATTAAAAACTTTAATAATTCAGTCCTAAACAGAGTTACACCCTTCTAAGACCATGGGACATGTCCATTGGACTTAAATGAATTAAATCTGTTTAGGATTGCACAGTAAGAAACCAGGCAAAATGCTTTTTAACTTGACCAGCCCTTTAATTTCAGCAGTGTTCCAACAGTGTTAGACCAACTCAAAAAATCAGTGAAATGTCCTTGGGGGGGCGGAGCTTGGCACGTCATTCTAAAACTTCTTCAGTAGCTGCTATTTAGATGTTGTCATATTGCCAACATGCAAAGCATTTAGTTTGCCATTTAGCTCATAAAGCATTTCCTAAAGTGCTCATGTGGCGCCCTGGCGTGAGGGAGGGGGTCTTCTTTGACCCCAGTCGCCGTCCCGAAGAACGTCTTCCCCTTCTTGCAAGGTGAACGGGAGGCCTCAGAAATGGGGCAGGCTACCTGGTTCCGTCACCGATGGTAGCGCTGTGCCCCTGTGAGAGTCTTCAGATACGCCTGCCTGGTCGTTTCTCTCTCCGACCCTCAGTCAGAACGTCTCCCCTCCTTGACTCCCCAGTTCCTTCCCCCCCCCCGGCCTCCCTTCTCATTCCCCTTTTATACCTAAGTCCCCTCCCTCCTCCCTCTCATTGGACACAAGAGGTGTCCATCCTACGTGGCCCTGCCTCCTTATAAAAGCTACGCCGCTCTGCCCAGGGCGGGTCGGTTCGACCCCGCCCGGAACAGAGGGGTGGAGGCCGTCGCCCGGCTCATGCCGGGTGGTGCGGAATGCCCAGCGTCACTTGACTGCGACAGCTCTGCAGGCCCTGTCGACGGTGGCATCGCTCCGAGGCCCGCCCTCCGGCCGCGCACCCGGGGACGCGCTCTGTAGGAAAGGGGTTGTGCCGTGGCCCGGCACCCCTCGTCGCCGCTGTCTACTGGTCCGCCGCTTCTTCGCCTGGTTTGGAGCCACTGGGAGTGGTAAGCGGGGGAGATGTGGCGTGGGGGTCGAGTGGGAGCCCCCGGGAGAGGCCCGGATCATCAGAACCGGGACAGCTCAGTTTCTGAACATGCTCTGTTTTGACCATACGTGGCCAAGAGGAGAGAAACAAGACATGTGTGTTAAAAGTTATTGTCACCTCCACTAGACTGTTGGTAAAACACACATTTATCATTATAAAAAACTTTTTGTTTAAGTAAACACACAACTATCTAAGGACTACACCAGGCATTCTGTTTCCTTCTGAGTGTCTTCTACAAGAGGTATAAGCACATAGTGTGTGTTTTAGTGTGTTACAACAAAAATGCATGCATTTCTCATATAATCAGAAAAAAATCTTAGCATTAGGAAAAAATCTTCTTTGCTGTCATCGTGAATATGAATCTTGGAGCATGTGAATTAGTTCATCAGCCTGCAGTTTATCCTGAAAACAACAAGGAATGCTTATAAAATCCACCCCCGCACCGCCGCTGAATCGATCCCCAGGTTTTGGACTTAAAAATTGCAGGAACCAGAGCACCCCAATAATGTGAAAATCCATAGTTCTTCCAGATTGGTATTAGTCAGAATTTCAAGTAGATGGCTTTTAAAAGAAAGAGAAAAATCAGAAAGGGGATGGTGAATAATTCAGAAAAAGAATTTGTGTGTGTGTGCATAATAATTTGTTTAAAAGTTTTATTCTGTGTAATGGCACAAAGTGGTAAAATGAGCTTATAAATGCATAGGAAGCAAATGTCTTGGTTCCAAGGGAGTAGCTCTTTACATTTTTCATATAAACAGAGGCAGTGTGCTGAAGTGGTGGTGGCTGGTGCAGAAGTCAATTTAAAAAAACAAAAAAACATTAACCATGAAAAAATATGGTTCTTGCAAGGACAGTGGTTTGTTTAAAAATAATTTGTTTACCGCAACCGGTAAACTGTGCTGGTATGCTGGTGACAGAAGACATAATTCTTTAAAAAAAAATCAAAGGAAAAAATGTGGAGAGAGCAGCGTGTGCAGACGCAAGTGCAAAATTCATTATCAGCAGTCCAAAATTCATTTTTCTTGCTGGAAGATGACCAGCGCAGAAGGCACAGCAGAAATGCAGTGTGGCAACTGAGCAGAACTGGGGAAATCTGTGCATTCCTAAACGCTATCCACCAAAGAAAAATCCCTATTATTCTCATTTTCATATGGAGACACAAAACAGGCAAATATTGACTTGATGAAGGCAACCCCTGAATCCACAATTAAGATCCATCTCTTTTGTCTCTTCCGCCATACTGACTTTCTACTTGATAGGCTGCTGCGTTGTTAAGCCATGGGAAGAACAGTAAAAGGAATGTGGTTCTTTTTTGTAGCTAGGAGATTGAAAAGGATGGTGAAGTTACTTTCTCATTGCTGTCTGTTATGTTAGATACAGTTCGAAGGGCTTTGGTTTAAAGTTGGAAAAGACAGCCTCACTTTCCTATATAGATATGACTGCTGTTTCCTCCCCCTTTTGCTTTCTTTTTCTTCCCATTGCAGAGAGGTAAGGCAGAAGTTCTGACAGATAGTTTGGATACGATGCTAAGTGGAAGGAGCAGAGACAGGGCTCTTTTTGTAGAAAAAACCCAGCAGGAACTCATTAGCATAATAGGCCACACCCAACAACAGGGACTCATTAGCATATTGGGCCTCACCCCTGACAGCACAGCTCATTAGCATATGAGGCCACACCCCACGTTACCAGAAGTGTGCTCCTCCAGCCACACCCACCTTTTGCTTCTTATTCTGTTGACCTTATTTGTTGTCAAAACCCAGGACTTTTTTTGTAGCAGGAACTCCTTTGCATGTTAGGCCACACACCCCTAATGTAGCCAATCCTAATGAGTTCCTGCTGTTGGGTGTGGCCTATTATGCTAATGAGTTCCTGCTGGGCGTGGCCAACTCGGGAGCCAGCCGAAACTCCGTTCCTGTGCGTTCCTGTCCAAAAATAGCCCTGAGCAGAGATAAAATTATCTCCCCAATCTGTATGCTGCTCCTTTGGAAAAGATGTACACAACTCATATAGGATAAGACAGAGAAGCATAGGGAGCAGGATATACAAGTCAGGTATCTTGTCCCTTCTCCTGTTTCATTAATTATATCTGGGATAGCTCTGAGGTTCTCTAATACAAGAGGTGAATTGAGAGTGGAGGAGGCAGGAACTGAGAGACACAAAGAAACTCCTGTTCTGGTGGACACTGTTGTTAGAATGGAGGATCTTTCTAAGCTTTAAACTTTTACATGCATAATGATGTTACTAAGTAAGTAATGTTGAGTTTTGCAGATACCGTGGTCTGGACCTCTGAGTAGACATGGGACATGTGACGTTCCTTGTGAAATCAGTTTGGTTGTCTTGAGGAAGCACCTGCTGGATGGCTACTGGGGAGATAAGACAAATGTGGACAATCACGACCTGATCAGAGAACAAATGTAAAGAAAACAGTTGTGAGAGTCTGACCCACAAATCAGGCAGTCAACAAGACTTGCAAAGAAAATACTTTCTGTATATTATTGTCAACAAGCACTACAACACAATGAATAAATTCCTTCAAATCATAAGAAAAAATCCTTGTGTAAAAATACATCAACATCGTCTCTGGATTATATAACAACGTTTCAAAATTGGATCTTCCTCAGGAAATATTAGAGTAGTACAAAAGCTCTCATGCTCATAAAGTGCTTGTAAGATAATACATCAGGTAAGATAATACATTTAGATAGGACATTGATCTCAATAAGTATTCAGACTCAAATATGCTGCTACGCTTCTGATGGATCCCAGGCCTCTCACATAAAGTTGATATATTTTTACACAAGGATTTTCTTATGATTTGAAGGAGTTTATTCATTGTGTTGTAGTGCTTGTTGACAATAATATACAGAAAGTATTTTCTTTGCAAGTCTTGTTGACTGCATGATTTGTGGGTCAGACTCTCACAACTGTTTTCTTAACATTCTACTGGGGAGATAAGCCAGTGAGTTCATACAGAGGGGTGTCTCTTTGGCAGTGGGAATCAAAAGCTGCCAGCTGTTCATGGGGTTCCCTGCCACATGCACATTTCCCTTCTTTGCATCCTGCCCAAGGTCTCCCACTCAGCATTTTACATCTGGATGGAGTGATACTTGCAAAGACAGAACATTGCAGAGCAGTGTAGAGCGCTGCAGAACATGGCACTGTATCCCCCAAAGCCCACTCGAATGCATATCAACAACTACAAAAGAACTGTGGTTTACACAGTTGTTTTTTTTTTTTTTTGGTAAACAAATTTTTTATTTTCTCAGGAATACAACATATAAAACATTTCATTCTATCAATTGTCTACCCCATTCCCAGTTCCTCCCCTCCCTCCAATGGCTTCCCACAATGCTTCCACCCCTGCTCCAAATTACTTCATATCATCAACAATATCAGTTTTTCATCATTACAATCTAAAGATAACATCGTTTGACTTAATATTGATCTAAACATATTAAGTTTTGTTTCACATCCCAGTTCTTTTCCAGATAAATTTTAAAATCATTCCATTCTCCAAAAAACTCATCGTCTTCTTTGTTATTCAGTTTTTTTGTAATCTTATCCATTTGTGCCATGAACAGAACTTTTTGTATCCATTCTTCAACCTCTGGTACCTTTTCTGTCTTCCAAAACTGAGCATAAATCATTCTCGCTGTCACTATCAGGTACCAGAGTAAAGTTTTTTTAGTCGTATTGACTTCTTCCATTTTGAGTCCCAAAAGCAGAATTTCCGGTGCTTTTTTAAAAGAACATTTCAGTATTTTTTGCATTTCATTGTGGACTTTTGTCCAAAAGTCTACAGCTTTCTCACAAGTCCACCACATATGATAAAATGAGCCCTCATGCCTCTTACATTTCCAGCATTTGTTTGACATATTTTGATTCATATTTGCAATCTTCTTAGGTGTCATGTACCACCTATACATCATCTTATAACAATTTTCTTTAACATTAGTACATGTCGAGATCTTAATAGAGTTTTTCCACAAATATTCCCAAGTTTCCATATCTACTTCCTTATTCATATTAATAGCCCATTTTAACATTTGTTCTTTAACAGTTTCATCTTCAGTATACCATTTTAACAACACCTTATACATTTTAGAAATATTTTTTCCTCCTCCACTCTCCCATACCTTTTCAATTTCATTTTTTTCCTCTCTAAAACCATAGTTTTTTTTGTCAGATCTAAAAAGATCATAAATCTGCATATATTTCAACCACTCATATTCATATTCAATTTCATTCTGCTTTTTCATTACCCACTCTGTTCCCTCTTTTTTAATTAAATCTCTATATGGCAACCAGTCTCTACCTCGCTGTCTTGAGTAAGATATCAACACTTCTACTGGTACAATCCACAATGGTCTTAAGTCACTCTGGTACTTCTTATATCTTGTCCATACCATATACAAAGCTTTTCTCACCAAGTGAAGTTTAAAAAAACTGTCCATTTTTATCTTGTCATACCATAAATATGCATGCCAGCCAAATCTACAATCATGCCCTTCCAACCCCAACAATCTGTCATTTTCAAGCTTCACCCATTGATCCATCCATGTTAGACAAACCGCTTCATAATATAGTCTAAGATTTGGCATTTGTAGACCTCCTCTTTCTTTGGCATCACAAAGTATTTTCATTTTGATCCTTGGTTTCTTGCCTGCCCAAACAAATTTTGACAACTCTTGTTGCCACTTGGCCAACAAATCCGTTTTATGCAGAATTGGTATTGTTTGGAACAGGAACATCAAACGTGGTAGGACATTCATTTTTATAACTGATATTCTTCCCATCAGTGATAAGTTCATTTTATCCCATTTCTTAAAATCTTGAGTCAGCTTAGTCCATAATTTCTCATAATTATTCTTATATAGGTCTATATTTTTTGCCGTTAATTCAATTCCAAGGTATTTTGTTTTTTTAACTACTTCACATTGTACCAGTTCTTGTAGTTCCACTTGTTTTTGTTTGATCATGTTTTTACATATAAGTTTTGTTTTATTCTTATTTACGTAAAAGCCGGCCAATTCTCCAAACTCCTTTATTTTTTGAAAAAGCAATGTCAATTTTTCTGTTGGGTTTTCCACCATAAACATTACATCGTCTGCAAATGCTCGATATTTGTATTGGTGTCCTTTATGTGTCAAGCCCTTTATTTCTTGATCGTACTGTATTTTTTGTAAAAGTATTTCCAATACCCAGATAAATAATAACGGTGATAACGGACAACCTTGCCTTGTTCCTTTCTGTACTTTGAAGTTATCTGTCAGTTCTTTATTCACATTTATTTTAGCTCTTTGTTCAGAATAGATAGCTTCAATACAATTTCTAAAATGTTGTCCCGCTTCAATCTTTTCCATCATCTGGTGCATAAAATTCCAATTAAGATTGTCAAAAGCTTTTTCTGCATCAACAAACAGAAAAGCTACTTCTTTTTCTGGGTGCTTTTCATAATATTCAATTGCGTCCATTACTATTCTTACATTGTCTCTAATCTGCCTTTTGGGTAAAAAGCCCGCTTGATCTTCAGAAATTACCGTTTGTAAATAGTTTTTCACCCTTTCTGCAATAATTTTTGCAAAGATTTTATAATCGTTGTTCAAAAGAGATATTGGCCTGTAGTTCTTTACATTTGTTGAATCTTGTCCTTCCTTTGGAATCAAAGAAATAATTGCTTCTTTCCATGAGTCCGGCACCTTTTTGTTTTCTCTTATTTCGTTGGTTAAAGCTTCCAGGACCGGGGAAATTTCTTCTTTCATCTTTTTGTAGAATTTCGCTGTAAATCCGTCCGGCCCAGGCGCCTTCCCCAACTTTGTCTCTTCTATTGCCTTCATCACTTCTTCTTTTTGAATTGGACCATTTAATAAATCTTTGTATTCCTTACTTATTTTTGGTAGTGGAATCTCCTTTAAATATGTTTTAATCTTCTCAAGATCAACTCTAGTTGTTTGGAATAGTTTAGCATAATACTTGAAGAAACATCTCTTTATTCCATTAGGATCAACGAACTCTTTTCCATCTTCTATTATTTTGGTTATCATTCTTCTCTCTCTTCTAGCCTTAAGTTGCCAAGCTAAGTATTTTCCCGGTTTGTTCGCCCCTTCAAAAGATTTCTGTTGTAACTTCTTTAAATTCCAATACATTTCCTGATTCCAAGTCTCATTCAGTTGTTCCTTCAGCAACTTTAATTCTTTAATAATTTGCTTTTTTCCAGGCTTCTTTTTTAATTCCTTTTCTTTCTGAGCAATTTTTTCTAACACTTCTGTTTGTTTTTGAAGTTTTTCCTTTTTTTGCTTCACGTTTTGCGAGATGAGAATTCCTCTCATCACCGCTTTATAAGCATCCCATACAATCTGTATCGGTGTTTCTTTATTTAAATTTTGTTGAAAGAATTGTTTCGTTTCTTCCTTTAACATCTCAATTACCGTTTTCTTATCCAACAAGTCTTCATTAATCCTCCACAGAAAGGGTTTTTTCCTTTCTGTGGAACTCCATACCACCGGATTGTGATCTGAATTACATCTTGGCAAAATTTCAGTCTTATGTGTTTTCATTGATAATTCTTCAGACATCCAAATCATATCAATTCTGGAAAAAGAGCAATGTCTATTGGAATAAAAAGTAAAGTCTTTCTGCATCGGGTTCCATTTCCTCCAAACATCTTCTAATTTTTCTTGCTTAACTAATTCAAAAAAATTCTTTGGCAATTTTCCGCTGAATTCGTTGTCCTTTTGTGGTTTTCTGTCTAGACGATCTATTGTCCCATTAAAGTCTCCGGCCATAATAACTTGCTCATAAGTCAATTGTTGTAATTGGTCAGTTATATCCTTAAAAAATTTTTCCTTTGCTCCATTGGGTGCGTACACGTTGATCAACAATGTTTTTTTCTGCTGAATCATTAATTCCACACCCACGTATCTGCCATCTATGTCCTTAAAAATTTCTGTAGGTTGTAACTCCTTCTTCACATATGTCACAACTCCTTTTTTCTTGTTTGAGGCCGCAGAACAAAATTCAATTCCAAATAAAGCATTCTTTAAATATTTTATATCCTGTTTTCTAATATGTGTTTCTTGCAAGCATATCACGTTGCATTTCTGTTTCTGTATCCAATGATTGATTCTTTTCCTCTTGTTTGGTGAATTTAATCCATTAACATTCCATGACAACAATTTGTACTCCATTATGCGTTTTATTTTAAAGTTCTCCAAAGACGTCCGCATTGTCCGCCTTAAATTTATAAAAGTCCATCATCGATCTGATCTGAATCCTCCCACCTTGATACGTAAAGGATAAACCTTGTGGAATCGTGACAACTAGTCCTTTTGTAGGAAAAAGGCACAATGACGCAAGAAAAAGGGAATTATGTATGGAATTAGTTTCCTGTAAAATGTGTATGTGACACACATCTCCAGCCATGTTCACTTCACAAGAGACTAAACCAGGAAATAATCTTTATGAATAATGGTAACATTTTGGGGGCACTTTTGGCACCATCTCTGTTGCTCTGGACACACATGAACCATAGTATAAATCTTGGGTTTGCCTCAGTCGCTATGCAGATGTTCTCAAATGTAAGGGCTGATTCTTGACATTTTGGGGGTTGAAGTAGATCCAATCCTAGGTCTCACAACCGGTTTAAGTTCTGGGTCTGAGTCGGCTCTTTTCTTGCCTCTCCTGGTCTCCGTCTTGGCGATTTCTTTCCAATTCACAGATTCGCAAAATAAAGCACTCTTCTAGATGATAAGATTTAGTCCTCCATGCCTCTCTGTTTACGCTTTCCAAAGACCCTTAGAAATATATTAAAAAAGCAAATTTAGTTGAAGTCCTCCTCAAAATGTCGGGCGCAACTTCTCTATGGTAATTTCATGTAGAGTAGGTCAAATTGATACTTTGCAGGCCCTTCCTTCCGCATACAACTCACTTCCGGTCCGGCACCTTTAAAAGTTCCACTGTCTTCCTTTCGCTAATGCCCGTCTAGGAATTCAACTTCCTGGATGTTTCACACGGACCTCTTTCTTTGTGACACCAGCCTGCTCTTCCCACGCTATTGTTCGTGAGTTTCGATTTTACAGTTGCGCACACGGCTCCATCTTCACCACAGGAATGTTAAACAATAAGCGTTTTTACAGTTTTTAAAGGCTTCAATCAACTTTTTTCTCTCCGGAATCGGATTTCTGGGATTTACTATTCATTTTCCGCTCAACCGCTTAATTCAAATTGGCAAAAACTTGACTGCATGAATTCAGTTGCTTGCTGAGGCAGTTTGTGTCCTACTTTCCAAGACTCTCACAGCAAGCAGTTCTGTATAGTCTCTGCTTATTAAAAAATAGTGTGCCAAGATCAATACAGCAATATTTTGCAGAAGAAAATTGAATTTATTTAACTGGTTTGGCATTTTAAAGATGATTAAATGCCTTGTTTATTGGGTATCAGAGAGACTTCAGGAATATTTGGCATGGAAAAGAAAGAACATAATAAACTTCTAGGACTTTAAGTAAAATGAGAACATTGATTTCTTTTCCCCCCTAAAATCATAAAAAGGAAAGCTTGGGCCCCAGTATCATGTGTTAGGTAGTTAAATATATTACATATTTTTATTATTAAAGGACGATAAAGAGAGGCAAATGTGTTTTGAGCAGTCTGTTTGGAATGTAGAAGGAAAACACAGCCAAGTCTGAACCCCCAAAGTCAATTTGAAGGCAGGGATAGGAGGGAAGACCGAGCCAGATGAAGGATAGACCAATTTATGTACAGAAGGTGTGGGGAGAGGATGAAGATGGGTTGCAGGCAGGTGTTTAAGGAAGGTGATGAGTTAGCAGACCAGAGGACAGAATAATCCCTTGCAGAGGTAAGAGACTGAAATCTATTTACCTCATCTTTATTCTGCTTCTCTTCTAAGGAACCCCTTGTGGCATATGCTATTCCCCCTCTTCAATGTTATGCTAACAACAGACCTGCTAAATTAATCTGGTAAAGAGTGATTGGCCCAAGGTTGCCCACTGAGCTTCACAGCGAAGTTTTTGAACCCAAGTCTCCCTAGTCCTATTTTTGACACTCGAGCCATTACCCAACACTTCCTCTGAGTTCCAGAATCAAAAAGGACCAGTTGCCTATCTTGTGGTGGAGCTCTGACCAGTGACAACTTCTGCACTCCAAAGCCCCATGCTGATTTTGAGCATGAAGTGCAGTGGTGGAACGAGCAACTGCCTACTCTACTTGAGGCATCTGGTTCAAGACTTACCCTCCCTAGCAATCATATACATGGGAAACAGTTATGAAACCGTATATGATGGTTCCATCTGTATAAACAAATGTGTGCTTGTGGTAAGAAATATCCTCCGGTCTGCAGGCCTATAGCCAGAAACTGAGATAAGGCAAACTGTACACTTGGATAATCGTGCCATTGTCAACCACCAAACCTAAGTGTATGAAATTAAATATGAATGTGTTAAATACTTTTTCTTAAATTCAATTTAATTGCTTTCATCTTTTTTTAAGTAGCGAGTATCCACTAACTTATTTTCAAGCCATGAAGATCAATATGCTGCCATGGCTAAGCAGAGTGAAAGGACTATTCTCCATTGGTTAGTACATGGTGTGATGGATGGTAAGTGGTTAATGCTGTAACCTGGTCTGAGATCCTTGAGTGACGGGTTCAAATGGAATTCTTTAGTTGAGTGTGTCAGTTAGGAGTTGGGAGCTGACAGTTAACAGTGAGAGAGGAAGCAGACTGTGGGGGAATCAAGAAGGATTCTGAGTTAGGGAAGAAGGACGTGTACCCCATTCCTATCCAGTCTGAGGGAAATAGCTCCTAGAAGACAGGGGTGATCCCTAGCCAGTGAATAAAGAAGGAAACTGGAACTTGTGTGAATGTTCCTGCCTTCAGCAACTTTAGTGTCTGTGAGACCAAGAAGTTTATGCTTGTTTATGTAAGCGGAGACTGCCAAGAAATCTCTCTCCTCAATTTTAAAGACCTGCATGAATAACAGAAATAGTTACTTGTTTTTGACACAAATTATCTGGTGTTTATTTTTATACAAAGTTACCTCATTCCTGTTGCCTGCTCGCTTCATAAGTCCTAAACCTGATTCCAACCTGATCATTTCCCCTCAAAGTAAAATAAAACAGTTTGTTAGTTTTGATTTACCATCTGCCTCTTGTGTACTATTATAAAACAAGGACAAAAGAAAGATTTTAGTCTCTCCCTTCGGCTTCCTAAGCTGGACCAGCATTTACCAATATACATTCCAATGACTGGGTGGGACAGCCAGAGAAAACAAAGAAGAAAGAAAGAAAACAAAGAAGAAAGAAGGGCTGCTCAGCTAAGAACAATATTTTTACTGTTTTAATGTTTTTATGATACCAGTATGACTGTAAGCCATCCCAAGCCTGCTTCAGCAGGGAGGGCAGGGTATAAATTAAATTAATACATAAAAATAAAAAATAAATATAAAGGGTGAGGGAGGGCAAAATTGTCATACATGGCTATTAAGAAAATGAAGCAGGTACAAAACTCTTGGGTCCTGGAGGGTGGAATCACTTGGAAACAGTGGTTACATCAGTTGAGATTCAAAGGGAGACAGTTTGTATGACCAAGGAAGAAAGAAACAGAGAGATACTGTCTCCCCTTGGGGAAGATGAAAAGGAAACTGACATCCTTGCCTTTTCCTGCTG
>NW_015165853.1:251899-256781 GCF_001447785.1 Gekko japonicus | reverse complement strand
CCACAGGCATGCCCATCTCCTGTAAAATAACATGGTGGTCCACTTATATCCATTCAACCCTAACTAAGCCATCCAAAGAGATTATTCTCACTCAAGGAGGCTTAGGGAGAGAAGCAAGCAAGTAAGTTAGTTTTATTCACGGTCATTGACCAGCACATAGTACACCGATGGCATATCTTGCAACATAAATGATACATATGGCAAAGGAGAGAAGCAAAGGTTCCCTGTCGATCCCAAAGCCCTCTTGTCAGTAACTGGAAAGGTAACTTTAAATTTTGGTTGCAGTGAGGGCATGGCATGTGTACATGGCTATTTTTAAAAGTTAAGGAAACACTTTTTGGTAGTTTGAGGAAGCCACTTCAAGACCCACTCAGATGGTTTTATGAACCGAGCTGTTGTTCCTGGATTGAGGCTAGTTAACTGCCTTTAGGCGGTTAGGTGAGGACCAGGCTTAACCTGCACTTGACTGAGCTTCAGATGCATTCTACTGGCCTCTAGGCAAAAGGCCGGAGATCTGTGCAAGATATATTTGTAGGTGAGCCTTCTGTGGCCAGTGCTCTGCAGTACAGCATGTTTTTGAAAGATGGGTATCAAAATATTAGATGGATAAAAGAAAAAATAAGGCAGAGCAAGAAACAGTCAAGGGAGGAATTATATCCAGAAATTATCAGTGTCGGTAAAATGTGCATTCTTATCAGGAATGAACAAAGGAATTTTGCAGGAAAATCAGGTCACATCATATTCTTTGCATTTCATTTAAAAAACTTTCGGAAAACTGATTTGCATCTTTTCAAAGTGGTGCTCTGGTAAGTCAAAAACTTTACAGGCAGCAAACTAGGCATGGATGAGCATTCCAAAGTTCTGTTTCCAAACACTGAATTCTTGGAGTATGGAAAATAACAACAATAACTTTTGAAATGTAGCCATTTCGCTAATAATTCCATTATAAAAGGTGTGATTGCTGTTGATTTGCACTTTTTATTTCATAGTGAAAGGAAAAGTAATTACCACTGTCCCCAAAGGGGTAGAATTCAAACTATGGCCCCGTTCACACTGCAAATTTGCCGCGGGAGAGCCACGGGTGGTGGGCAGATTATCCGTGCGCGATCACACCCCAACATCTGGGAAGTGGAGCACACCCGTGGCCAACCCGTGGCTTACCGCCGAAAACATGCGATAAAAAAATAGTACCTCCAAAGTACTGGCAAACCATTTGCCATGGGCTGCCTCCGGATGCCCTTGGTGTGATCGCACTGGCGCGCGGCTTTTCCCTCCGGCCCCTCGTTTATGCACTGGCACCGAGGGAAGGACCCGTGGTGTGCCACCAGGGCATCTGATCACATAATCACGGATCAAACTGCACCGGGGCAATTTGCCATGCCTCCCCCTGCTAACTTTGATCACTGTGATAACTCTCTAATGTGTCACACTACACTGCATTTGGTTAGGGTCCATCAAACCAGGATCTGAAACCATGGTTTGAAGTTGGTTGATAGTTGGTTTTGGTTTTGCATGATTTGTGAACGCGAACATCCTGGCTGAATCCTGGCTTATTCTTGGGGCTCTTTTTGTAGCAGGAACTCCTTTGCATATTAGGCGACACACCCCTAATGTAGCCAATCCTCCAAGAGCTTACAATAGCCCCTGTAAGTAGAGCTCTGTAAGTTCTTGGAGGATTGGCTACATTAGGGGTGTGTCGCCTAATATGCAAAGGAGTTCCTGCTACAAAAAGAGCCACTACAAAAAGAAGGTGATAAATTCAGCATTTGTCAAAGAAAGCCAGTATTTTAATAACTGTCTGAGCCAAATCTTGGTTTTACAACTGACCATAGTTAAAATAAGCCATGTTTTCAAGTTACACATGAGCCAGGAGGGCTGTCTATCAGCTCCACTGAGGCAGCATGCTACTGAATATTAGTCGGATGGGTGGGTGAGAGGGAAGGGTATGGATGTACTATTGTATTGGATCCATGCTTGTGAACTTCCTAGAGGAATCAGACTGGACGCTTGCAAAACAGGGTGTCTCATAGACGAACGTTTGGTCTGATCCAGACTGATTTTTACAGAAATCTAAGCTACAGCCTCTCCACAACAGATTCCCTAAACCAGTTTGGAGTACTGCTTAAAGCATCGAACTAGGATTGGGAGCTCAAATCCCAGTTTGTATTTCTCCTCTTCCACAAAACTCACTGAGACACTCACTCTCAGCCTGGCCAGCCTCACAAGGTTGCCTTAAGGATAACGCTGAGAAGGAGAGCCATGTGTACTGTCTTAAGCACCTGGGAGGAAAGGTGGGATAAGGAATGTGTAGGAAGGTGAGTTAACAGGGTGCTGTGTAACCAGCAATTAGTACGACTAGGATAGCACCTATAGTATGTTTTAGATTCCTTGTTGTTGCTCAGTCGCACAGTCGAGTCCGACTCTTTGCGACCCCATGGACCAGCTCCCGCCAGGCCTTCCAGTCTTCCGCCGTCCTCTGAAGTTTGCTCAACTTCATGTTCGTTGCATCGATGACACTGTCTAACCATCTCATCCTTTGCCGTCCCCGTCTTCTTTGACCTTCAGTCTTTCCCAGCATCAGGGTCTTCTCCAGTGAGTGCTCCCTTCTCATTTGGTAGCCAAAGCATTTGAGCTTCAGTTTCATTATCTGGCCTTCCAGGGAACAGTCAGGGTTGATTTCTTTTAGGATTGACTGATTTGTTCTTCTTGCAGTCCAAGGGACTCTCAAGAGTCTTCTCCAGCACCATAGTTCAAAAGAATCTATTCTTCGGCGCTCGGCCTTCCTTATAGTCCAACTCTCGCAGCCATACATGACTACTGGGAATACCATTGCTTTGACCATGCGGACTTTTGTTGGCAGGGAGATGTCTCTACTTTTTATCATGCTGTTTAGATTCACCATCGCTTTCCTCCCAAGGAGCAGGAGTCTTTTAATTTCATGACTGCTGTCACAGTCTGCGGTGATCTGGGATCCTTATTCCTTACTTGTAAGATTCCTTACAAACAAAGAATTATTCCTACTGATTGATTTCCCTTTCCCCCCTTTTTTACACACTAGGGACCCAAGGGAAATTTTTAAAAAATCAGTGTAATAGACAAGCAAACAACAGAAAGAAAATTCAGCAGAACTCCAGGGCTGGTCCAGGACTGAACTAGGTCAGTTCTCTCAAGTCCTCAGGCTAAGCATCAGGGGCCGTGAGCCCTTTGGCTCATGCCATCCAGCTTTTGTGCCAAAAGGCCTTTGGCCAAGCCCAGACTAATACCAGAAACAGGATGGGAAAGATGGAAAGAGTCGCTCAGCCTCGTCCTTCTCCAGCCAACAGACTTGTTCCCAGAATTCCCCTCCCTGCTAGCCATATCTCCCCCCACCCGTTACCGTGTCAGACAGACTGTGTGCGATGGAACTAAATCCTCCTGTGCCCTGCAACACTACTTGATATCACCAAGGATAACATACAGAGATTTTTGCTGATAATATTTACATTTCTGTTGTGGCTTTGTTTTGCGTGGTTGTTGCCAGGGATGGATTTTGCTGTATTTTTCTGTAGATTAACATCGGCAGAGAGCAAACTGGCAGCAAATCAGATTTCTTTCAATTTCTCTGATTTTTTCTTTAGTTGTATTTTCAGAATAACAAGACAGAAGCGTACAAGAAAGTTGGATTAGGTGACACAGGAGTGGTTTTTCCCCTCACACATTCTATAACATCTGCATAAATTGGGCTATTAATAGAAAGACGTACTGGATCACACAGCCCAGCCAATATTGTAGACCCATCCCACAGTGTCATAACTGTAGTTGTTTTGTTTGTACCACTGTCAAAGAAATGTAATAACGTTTCTCAAGTCAAAGTGTATGTGAGTGGACTCAAAAAGCTTTTTCTGTGATGAGGTAGAAACATCTTCCTGTTAGGGATTCGAACCTGGCGTTTCCAGATCCTAATCCACCTGTCTAACCACTATACCACACTTGCCCTTTTGAATAGCTACCATGTAACATGGTCCATAACATTGTCATCCAAATCCCCAGACAACTTCTCAAAATGATCCCCTGTAGATGCCACGTACAATGGGGACAAGATGGAACCTTGCAGCACCTAGAAGACCAATGCTGCTGGATGGAACAGACGTCCCCTAGCACCATCTTCTGGAATCACCTTCCAAATAGGAGCAGAACACTGAAGCACAGAGCTCCTGCTTCCTGTCTTAGCCAGGTGGTCAACACTATGTAGAACCTCTGAGAGGTCTAGGAGAAGAGCTGTACTCAGTCTGCCAGGACATCCACCAGGGCAAGGATAGGCCCTCCTCTTTGTTGCTGTGTATTTGTTGTTATGGTAAGGTCTTGAGAATGGGGGATTAAAAAACCTATAAGAAACAGCCTGTATATTAGGGAACTATGGTCACCTGCTATGGCACTAGAAGTACACTGGAGAAAGTAGAATGCCTTTCAGTTTCCAAGCCGTTAGCACTAACCACTGTCAGGCTGTAGTGAATTTGCAGCAGCCTTCCTTCATTTTAACTAACAAACCCAGATTCCTGTATTCATATGGTAATGGGGATATAATAAAGAACGTTATGGTCCCTGAGAGACAGGATGTGGTATATAAACCCCATGGCGTGTTTCAGTGTAGCAGGACACATTTTGTGTCTTTAATTGCTTATGGTACATAATTATCTTATGACTGGCATGACCCTGTGGCTCCTCTACTAGGGTTCTGCTTGCTCACCCCCCACCCTTCGGAGTGGGGTATGCATTATTGAAGCCCATTGTTTTGATCACAGGGAATTGACATATTGTGCTCATTAGCCAGTAAAGCTGAACTTGGTCATTTCTGAGGCTTCCTCCAACTATCTTGAAGATTAGTCATTTAGCAAAGCAAACA
>NW_015165853.1:229376-251852 GCF_001447785.1 Gekko japonicus | reverse complement strand
TGTTTATTTCTTTAAATCCTACTTTCCTTCCCAATGAGGACCTAAAGCAGCTTGCAACGTCCTTCAACACTCTTCCATTTAATCTTCACAACAACTGAGCTAGGTTAGACTGAGAGGTGGTGGCTGGCCCAAGGTCACCCAGTAAGCTTCCCTGGCAGAATGGGCGTTCGAACGTGGGTCTCCCACGTCTGCTGTGTGCGTGCAAAGACAAGTGCCATTCAAGTCACAGCCCACGTGCGGAGACCCCACAGGATTTTCACCGCAGGAGATGCTCAGAGGTGGTTTGCCATTGCCGTCCTCTGCATAGCGACCCTGGAAGTCCTTAGTGGGCTTCCATCCAAATAATAACCAAGGCTGACCCCGCTTGATCTGCCTCCAAAATCAGGCTAGCCTGGGCAATCCAGGTCACACCTCCACATCCTAGTGCAGTGGTGGCGAACCTATGGCACGGGTGCCAGAGGTGGCACTCAGACCCCTCTCTGTGGTCACGCGTGCCATCACCCCAGCCAGGCCCAGACCATCATTAAAGTGTCGGATTCTCTGCCAAATAATTTTAAGTAAATGAAAGCATTTGGGATTGCTTTCCTTACTTTGTTTGGATCATCTTAAGTTAATGTATGAGTTGTTTTTTCTAAAGCAAAACCTCAGTATTCAGGTTAAATTCCCGTGTTGGCACTTTGCGATAAATAAGTGGGTTTTGGGTCGCAGTTTGACTTAACTTACTTCCGGATGGTATAAATTATAACGACAAATATGTCATATTATACATAATAACGGCAGCAAGGATCTTATGGGCAAAGTATTGGAAACAAGAGATTACCCCAAAACGAGAGGAAGTGATAAAAAAGTTGATGGAAATAGCGGAAATAGACAAGTTAAATTTAATGCTACAAGGGAAACATGAAGAACTGTTTGAGCTGAGATGGGTGGGACTGTATACATGGTTGAAAAATGTATAAATGACTCGAAGATGTATGTATATTTGAGAACTTTGTTTTATAAAAAATCAATAAATAAAACGTTAAAAAAAAAAGTGGGTTTTGGGTCGCAGTTTGGGCACTCGGTCTCTAAAAGGTTCGCCATCACTGTCCTAGTGTGACACTTTAATCACTAAACCATTTTTACCTACTGCTTATCAACATGATTCCCCTCAGTCTTGATGAGATGTGAAAAAGATGGAAAAGTCATAGAAAAGAAAAAAATAATGTGTGTGTGTGTGTATATATATATGATTTTTATCAAACATTGATGCAGCTATTACTGCAACTCCCCGTTGTTCCTCAAAGCTAAGCAATTATATGCCGTCTCTCTCTCTCAGTAAGGGGCACATTATTAGAGACTCCAGTGTTCAATTTATGTACCGTTCTTTAAATTCAGTATTTAAAAAAAAAACCTGTATTCTTGCCAGAAAAGCATAGCTAGAAATATAATTTATCTGATGGCCTTCAAACTATCCACGGAGACTGGCACCCTGAAAATTCACAGCTGTATGCTGGAAATATGCTGGAATCCTGGGGGGGCATTCACAATTGTTTCAGATCACTGATACCACTGCCTTTGCAAATACAAGTCACAGATTATGGTGCTATCACTTACTCAAGAGATTGCATTCCTTTCTTTCCTTCTTGGCACAGAGAAGTAAACAGTACCTATTTAATAACAAGCATGTAATGTGCTCACAGTGCCCTCTGCTGGATGCAATGAAGCACTGCAAGCAATTATCACCAGGCAATAATGAATTGGCATACAGATTCAAGTGGCAGAATTCTTACTCTTTTAGAATGTTGATGTAAAAGTGGTAATTATTTCAACGCATTGTCATGTATCAGATGTAATGTATATATAACTGATACTGGCCTATCAGAATGTAACTCAGCCAGATTCTCAATTTGTGCTGCAGTTGACTTTTGAAACCAAGAAGACGAACATAGATAAAAGTACCTATTTGAATTATATAAGGACAAGATAATTCATACCATATTATTCCCCTTTACTATGTATGGGTGTGAAAGTTGGACAGTGAACAAAACAGGCAGGAAGATAGTTGATTCCTTTTTAAATGTGGTGTTGAAGGGAGAGTTTTATGGATAAGCGTGGACTGCCCAAAATAAGTGGGTTCTACGGTGGCTCAAGTGGTTAAGACGCTGAACTGCAGGCTGTGGAAGGTCAGTAGTTCAGCGGTTCAAGACCCGGGTGCCGCAAGACAGGGTGAGCTCCCGTCTCTAGTTCCAGCTCCTGCCAACCTAGCAGTTCGAAAGCAAGAAATTGCAAGTAGATAAATAGGTACCGCTTTGGTGGGAAGGTAACAGCGTTCCGTGCGCCTTGGTGTTTAGTCATGCCGGCCACATGACCACGGAAATGTCTTCGGACAGTGCTGGCTCTTCGGCTTTGAAACGGAGATGAGCACCGCAACCCTAGAGTCGGACTCGACTGGCTTTCGAGCAAGGGAACCTTTACCTTTACCTTTAGACCAAATCAAGCCTGAACTCTCCCTAGATGCTAAAATGACTGAATTGAGGCTGTTGTACTTTGGACACATTATAAGACAATAATGCTAGGAAAAGTTGAAGGCAGCAGGAGAAGAGGAAGACCCAACATGAAAGGGATTGACTCCATCAAGGAAGCCAAAGTCCTCAGTTTGCAAGAGTTGAGCAAGGCTGTTAACCATAGGACATTTGGGGGGGGGGTGTCATTAATTCATAGGGTCGCACTTAACACACATGAACATTCAGGGCAATTCCGGCAAAAGGCAGTTATAACTAAGCTGCATTAAATGCAATGGCATGAGACTTGGTTGTAGATTACTGAAGTATCATAACATACCTGTTGCAGCTGCATTTGGAATACTGTGTGCAGGTCTAGTTGTCCCATGTTTTAAAACATACTAAACAGCTGGAAAAGGTCCGGAGAGAGTTAATCACATTCATCATGGCTAGAACTGGAGATGGCTCTATGATGCAGCAGATTTGGGGATGACAGCCTCCGGTCCTGCCTGCCACCACCCAGCCACCCACCTTCAGCCTTATCAATTACCACTCCTGCCCAGAAGCTGGAATAGATACCCTCATTCCCCTGGGCCTCTTTAAAAGTAGCACAGGCAGCCGTAAATCCTCACTCCCAAACTCTCTTGTGTTTCCTTCTTAGCTGGAGAGTTCCACCACCATTTCTGGCTGCTTGTTGTGAGAGCAACCAAAACGGTAATCAAATTCTTGCAATTTCTCAAGAGCATCTATGGAGCTGTTTGCTGTACTACTTTGATAGAAAACTGAAGGATACAGAAGACAGAAGGAGAGTTATCTCTTCCACCTTCTGGGTGGGGGCCTGTAATAGCAACAGGGAGGCATGTGGAGAAGGTGGTAGCAGAACACCTTGAGCTGCCTCTGATTGGAACAACGTCCTAGCTGGAAGACAGAAATTTTGGGTTTAAAAAAACTTTTTAAGACTGAATGGAGAAGTATGATAGAGAAGGCAAAGCACACAGTCTCAGTCTGTGCTATAGTTATGTTGTTGTTCGGTCGCACAGTCGAGTCCAACTCTTCACGACCCCATGGACCACATTATGCCAGGCCCTCCTGTCTTCCGTCGTGCTCCGGAGTTTGCTAAATTTCATGTTCGTTGCATCGATGACACTGTCTAACCATCTCATCCTTTGCCGTCCCCGTCTTCTTTGACCTTCAATCTTTCCCAGCATCAGGGTCTTCTCCAGTGAGTGCTCCCTTCTCATTTGGTGGCCAAAGTATTTGAGCTTCAGTTTCATTATCTGGCCTTCCAGGGAACAGTCAGGGTTGATTTCTTTTAGGATTGACTGATTTGATCTTTATAGTTATACCCCCCCCCCCCATTTTTAGGGAAATTGAAGCCATGGACTACTCTTCATGTGTCCCAGTAAAAATGTGACATCAGGTTCAGCTTTATAAACAAAGAGGCCATTAAGACTTTTAGATTCTTTAAGAAGTTGGGAGATGGTGCTGTGATCCAAGCTGTCCTATGACAAGATATCTCCTTGGCATGGCTTGGTCATTAACAATGGACAGTGATGAGACACTTTATTTGTTTATTTGTTGCTGTAGGCAACTTGAAATCTTTGCTTGGTCACATAATGTGACCTAAAAGTGTGTTAGGAGAGATCTAGATGAGCAACATGTTTTAGTACCATGTTTTGGGGGTGATGGCATAGAACTATACTAGAGCTGCTACAACTGTAATATGTCTAGTGTATTTGTTTCTGCAACTCTGTAACACATTATATCCTGTACATTTTATACAGATTACAGTTATAAGTTCTTTCAGAGGTGTTCTCTCAAGGGCAGTTCTCAAGAGAGTTCTCTCAGCCCCACCTACCTCACAGGGTGTCTGTTGTGGGGAGGGGAGGGGAAAGGGGTTGTAAGCTGCTCTGCTCAGGTAGTGAAGGGTGGGGTAGTGAAGGGTATAAATCCAATTTCCTCCTCCTCCTCCTCCTCCTCCTCCTCTTCTTTTTCTTCTTCTTCTTCTTCTTCTTCTTCTTCTTCTTCTTCTTCTTCTTCTTCTTCTTCTTCTTCTTCTTCTTCTCAGTGGACAGAAGATAAGAAGAAGGAAGAAAAAAAGATGTACTGTCTGCAACAACACTATAATTATTAAACTTATATGCCTCCTCTCGCCACCAAGTGGTCTTGAGGCAGCTAACAATAGCTAAACTATTAACAGACTTCGGTTAAAAACATTATACAAATAAAACTAAAGGACAGCCCACATAAACAGACCTGACTAATGAAAAGCTAAATGTAAGAGCTCTGCTTTGCAGGCCCTGCAGAACTTAGATAAGTCCTGCAGGGCCCGCGTACCATCTGACAGCTGGTTCCACCTAGACGGGGCCACGACAAAGGGCAACATGCTTTCCAAGCCCTGCTAGCAGTGGCACAGTTCTGCTCCCCTGCCACCTCGCAGGGGCAGGGACTATGAGTGGCAGTAAAAGCAGAACAATTTCACTTTTGATCTACTCTTCACAGGAAGCCAGGGTGAGCAAGGATGGTTGGCAGGACACAAGCAGGATTAGGCCATGATACCATATTCATCCATAATGCAAAGCCATGGTTCAAGAGTAACTGTGATTAATAAATCATTTTCAAGTTCTGGATTGATGGACCCCAGGGGTCATTTCATAGAAAAAGAGGTGCAGGAGCTCATTAGCATAACTCATTAGCACAACATTTGCATATGCCACACACCCTGACATCACCGGAAGTGTGTCAGAAGGCAACACCCACCGCTCAGGCTCCACTGGACGGTTTTGGATTGCTAGCTATTGGGGGGAGGGAGGAATGTGCATATCTGTCCTCGCAGAGGAGGAAGAGCTTGTACCTGAATAAAACTTGGTCTTAAAGGTGCCACTAGACTGTTTTGGACCAGGGGGGTGGGCAGGGGGAGCTCTGCAACTTACCTGGCTGCTGCTTGCTCTGACTGAGGGCTGCTGGGAGCAGGGGGTGGGGCTTGTTACATGTGCCCTCCCCCGGGCTCTTTACTGCCGGAGCTCTGCTCCTGTGCGCTTCTGCAGGAAATGACCCCTGATGGACCCTAATCATAGCTAATGTAGTGACCCACATTCAGAAAATCAATTAACGGTGGTTTGTTAAATTAAACACGTTTCACGTAGTATCTGAACCAACCTTTGTTATATTTTGTTCCATACCTTTGTTATATTTGTTCCATACCATGGAAACAGAATTTCTCTAGGAGAGAGGCAAGCCTTATGGGATAACAGAAGTCCTCATTTCTTCCCTCTTCCTGTGAGGTTTGTCACTGACAAAGCTGTTCTGCGATAAAAGGGGCTCTCCCAGGCTGTGGCTGACCCCAGAACAATCCTTCGGGCCAGCCATGTACACAGCACAGTGCTGAGCTAAATAAGGTATGGAATCCAAATGGGGAAGAGCGACACCTTATTTCTGCTAATGGTTGCTCTTGCATAATTCTTATTTTAATCTACAGCATAAATTTTAATGAGCACAGAATAGTAGCAGTTAATGTCATACGGTAGCTCACTCTCTCTTTTTTAACAAATAGGAACATTTTCCAGATAGCATTTAACTAGTGTGTGATGTTGCATGAATAATATGTCATGAGCATAGTAAACAGAGAGTAATTATGGTAATGTATGTGGACTGAGAAATTCCACACAGATACGGTATTCTAAGGGGAGGGGACCACAAAGATTCTTTCATTCATTTGGGGAAGTAAATAAGTTAGGGCTTTTATAAATGCAAAGGTCACTTTGCCGTGAAGCTCTAGACAATGCTTTGTCGCATGAATTATGGTTCTGGGTTGGCGTGACCTTCTGTAAAATTTAATGAAAACTTGTTGAGCTTCCCAGTGTGTATCAGCATCAGATGTGGATGCAAGTGCCTTCTGCTGGACTTCATTGAGACACGTCTACCTGATGCCTGTTCAGGTTCTTTTGGAATATTTGCAAGGAAAATGATCCTTACATGTTATTTTAATACTAACCCATCCCTACAGATCTGAGGTTGCATTCGGGAGCAATGTAACACGTTTCCCTGGGATCTGAAACGACAAAATAGTGGGAGTATTGAGACTAGGGTTGCGAGCCAGCAGCTAGCAACTATCAATAGTTTGAGTGAGGTGGAGAAATGGGGGGGGGGGGCACCTTCAGCGTAAGAGTGATCTCTTAAATGTTTTTTTCCCCTGCCAGTCAATTGGGTGGTCGCAGACAGTGGAGATGGCTGGCAGGACGTCTCCCACCATAGCGGGAGACCTGGCAACCTTAACCAGCACCTTGTACAAGTTCTGGGAACTGATGCTGGAATCGCAGCACACCAGAAACCTCTGACTTCAAAAGTTCAAGTACTTTAAAGGCCTCAACTCAAGGATTTGCAGAGAATTTCAGCTTTCTGAAGGAGCTGCTAAATGGTTGGGTGGGGGGGTTTCGCCGCTGGCTTGGCCTGTTGGCGGTGGCAGCCTGAAGAGCTATCTAGGAAGCAACTCAGGGAACAAGCCGTGGAAACCCTCTTTTGGTGCTGCTGAACTGGGCTTGCCTTCTCGTGTTCAAGATCCACATCCCATAGGAAGTTCAGTAAGGTGATAAGCTTTATGGCTTCTGGAGTTGTGAGCCAGTGGGTGTTGTTCGTCCTCCAAAGTGGACATTTCTGGTTCTGATAGCCATTCTGCTGCTGCCGAAAATGTTTTCTGTGATTACTTTTAAACTAGATTGAGAGGAGATGACTGAGAGGTGATATGATAACCATCTTCAATGAACTTGAAGGGCAGTCATATAGAGGATGGGTCGGAGTTGTTTTCTGTTGCCCCAGGAGGTTGGATCAGAACCAACGGATTGAAATTAAATCAGAAGAGTTTTCAGCTAAACATTAGGAAGAACTTCCTGACAGTTAGAGTGGTTCCTCAGTGGAACAGTCTTCCTTGGGAGGTGGTGGGCTCTCCTTCTTTGGAGGTTTTCAAACAGAGGCTAGATGGCCATCTGACAGCAATGCTGATTCTGTGAACTTTGGCAGATCATGAGAGGGAGGGCAGGAAGGGCTGTCTCAGTGCTTAGATCTTGTGGCCCTTTCTTACACACTTTGGTTACCACTTTGGGGTCAGGAAGCCATTTTTCTCCAGGTCAGTTTGGCCAGGGATCCTGGAGGTTTTTTGTCACATTCTGGGCGTGGAACAGTGGTCATTGGGGATGTGGGGAGAGGACTTTTCCCTAGGTGGAAGAGGAAGGACAATGTTTTTGAATTCCCCTTACCCATGGCAGACCTCATACTCCCCCTCCCCATGCCCTTCCTGGCTTTCCCTGTCCCCCAGGAACAATATGGGGACCATTTTGGACTGAAGCGGGAAGAAGGAGACAAGCAAGTCATATTCTGCTGACTGGAATTCCTTTCATCACTCTAAATTACTGCCAGATTCCAGCCTAGAGCTTCTGTGCCCCTTTTTGTTTTCTTTTCTGTCTTCAATTCTATTGAATGTGATTTCCATAATTAAATTTATAACCAGTTTCCAAGACATCCCTCTTCTTCCAATCTTTTTTTTTAATTTGAAGTTTTATTGTAGGCCTTAGATAACAAAGCTGTAAGTCACAGTGGAAACAGCATTTTTGTGGAGGTGGGGCAATCTAGAGCTTCAGCAGGAGTGAGCAAATGAGAAAGTCAAGTTCTGTGGGTGGAAACGGTTTCATCCATGGAAATGCTTTGTTGCATCAATGCTGTGAGTCTGTGGAGGGTAATCCATGTATTTATCATTTTAGCAAAAATAGACAGCCCAGTGCTATAATTATTTCACAGATGCAGCCATTTGAGGACTGAATCCTTGTAATCCTCTCTGAACCGATATTTGAAATATAACCTCAGTGTTTCATAGCATGCTCCAGGATTTGCTTTGGCCCTTTGTATCACATCATTAAAAGCATCCCCAGTGCTGTGCATGTAGTTACAACAGATGCTGACACAAATCACCAGTTACGCAGATCAAGTAAAGTCAGATGTGGAGATATCATCTCATCTTTTCTGTTTAGCCATGCCACTGTTTTAAAGAAACAGGATACAGAGGGCCCACAATAACAGCAAAAGTATGCTAAAATATCTAGATTTCTGCCAGAACTGTGAGACACAAGACAGAATTCAGACAAAAAGACTGAAAGTATATTCATCATTGCAGAACGTGCCAAGAAAACAGGACAGTCTTAAAATTCAGCCATGGCAGAAGAAATCTCAAGAGGCTTTCAAAAGGACCTTATTAGGTGACATAGCAATGCAAGAAGTCAGACGGTTTACTTTCTTCAACTCAGATGTTATTTCTCCTACTGTGGGTTGGAGATCTTCAACATCTCGTATACAAACGAGAAAGCAGAAATTCTAATTTAGGTGTAGAAAGGTATCAACATAAAGTATTACGAAGATTTTAAAGCTGAAATTGCATATATCTAATGTGAATTATGGGAACTCAAGAGAAAAATCTGATGGCATGGAAAATAGACTGGATGTTTAATTAAGGATTATGGCAAAGCATCTGCCTCAGGAGAGCCAGTTTGGTGTAGTGGTTAAGTGCGCGGACTCTAATCTGGGAGAACCGGGTTTGATTCCCCACTCCTCCACTTGCACCTGCTGGCTGACCTTGGGCAAGCCATAGTTCTTGTACAGCTGTTCTTGAAAAAGAGCAGTTTCTGTCAGAGCTCTCTCAGCCCCACCTACCTCAGAGGGTGTCTGTTGTGGAGAAGGGAAGGGAAAGGAGTTTATAAGCCGCTCGGAGACACCTTTGGGTAGTGAAGGGCGTGGTATAAATCCAATCCTTCTTCTTCTCTGCATGTATGGACAGTTTTTTTAAAAAAAAGAACATAGGAAGGAAAGCCCATGGTAACAAAATTTGGAATGCATCCATATGGCAGTTTCCTGCATTCTTTGTTTGCTGGTTGTGGCTTAAAGCAGAAGTGCAGACAGTTGGAGATATCATACTAGATATCTTGTCTCAGGAGCTAAAAATGACAGAGCCTACAGTTGTCCCACACACGTACCTCTCTGTCATACGGCTAGTCATGTACAGGACAGAACAAACAGAAGTTGTTGACATCTCTGGATTGTGGGGAGTTAGATACTGTGAAAGGCCTTTTCTATCAACTGAGGGGACTCACACAGCCTCCTATGACTTTTAGGAACAAGGTTTGTTTCAAACTATAAGCCTTCCCCTCCGTTACCAGGTGTTCTAAAGGTAGCATGTGTATAGGAATGGGTTCGCTGTTGTGAGGTAAGTTTTCTGGTGCGCAAGTAGAATATGGAGATCGCTGCGGCAGGATTTTTATATAAACAACACAAGAAATTGACTGATTGATTTACAGGTTGGTTTCAAGGAACAGATCAGCACCACAGGACTCCAAATAGTCAGAGGAGAAACCTGGCCGAGGCACTTCAGTTTAAGCTAGTTGTGGTTTCAGAGTGTGGTTTAAATGTTCTCCAATATTTTCATGTACAAATAGGCTTTTACTGACTAGCCACTAGGTTGGATCCTCACACAGACACGGGATTCCACCCACACCAGCCTGCCCTTTTCCAAGAGTCAGATTAAATGGAACAAGGTCTGCTCATTACAAGAGACAGACCAACAATTGGGTATTCTGGTCTCTCTCAGAGGTAGAGCTAAACCACTCTGCCACACTACCAGGCAGAGCTACCCTTCACTTTGCTCTTTGCTGAGCCAGACCTGAGCAATCACTGCTCTCTCCTTGGGACAGAACTCCATTCCCTGCTGTGCTTCCTGTCTGCATTCCATCCCCCTTCTGAAAGGTGATTGGATGCTGGAGCAACACTCTTATAGGTTCACCTATAGGCTCAGGAGGTAACATCAGGGGAAGGTCTCAGCCACTATGCCCTGCTGTTGGACCACTGGTCAGCCCAGCAGGGCACTTCTTGTGTTCTTATGAGTGGGCAGGACAGCCTCCTGTCCATCACACATACCTATTCAACTCCCTATATAGTTGCTATGAAGATGCTCTTGGGAACCGCATTCTGGCTGCGGTCACACACACTAAATAATCCACTTTCAATGCACTTTCCAACTGGATTTTGCCAGTCCACACAGTAAAATCCAGTTGTAAAGTGCACTGAAAGTGAACTATTTCATGTGTGTGACTGCAGCCTCTGTAACTCCAAACACAATAAGAGGTTTACCTTGTAAAGAAAGCAAATATTTCAACCTGGCTCATTCCCCATGCACTTTTTGAGAGCTCACTAGAAATGTGGATGTAGATGTTATATATGCAGCACTGATAAATCGGGGGGGGGGCTGTGTCACTTGGAATGCTGGGTCACACATTGTGAAATACTGAATTATGCACTGTAAGAACTGGAAATTTTGAAGAGGGGAGAAACATTAGTCATATCTACTGCATCCAGCTTTTCTAAGAATGGCTTTTCAAGTGGATACTTAGCTGGGGACTGCAGATTGGACTGTCATGAGTGTATTTTATATTGTGTTGGATCCACACTAACCATTCTGTGGGCTCAAAAACTTCCACCCACCAAGAGATTTTCCCACCTTCTATGGCAGACCAAACCACCACCACCCCCATTCCTGGAGGAGAGGAGAACCTTGGGGCTGCTGGGAAGAAGAAGGCATGAAAATCACACTGTTGTAGATGAAAATCCTTGTGCCTTCAGAAAAGTCTAGTCTGGATCCAAGCCATTATGTACTACAAATGCTTTTCATCTGACCCAATAGACAACTTGGAAACTTGTACTAGGTTCAGCCTCCTCCTTAGTTGGGGTTTGTTTCAAAGGTAACAGGTAGCAAAAAGGAATAACCCTCGATGACACATCAAGATTAGATTCTGCAATGCTGTCTACGTGGAACTGCCCTTCACAAGTGTTTGGAAATGTCCGTTGATGCAGAATGCTGCAGCCAGGTTACTGAATGGGGTGGGTTGTAGGGACCACGTTACTCCAATCTTGGCCCATCTGTACTGGCTCCCAGTCTATTTCTGAGTGCAATTCAAGGTGTTGGTGCTGATCAACATAGAAGAAGAAGCAAAAGAAGAAGAGGAGGAGGAGGAGGAGATTGGATTTATACCCTGCCCTTCACTTGGAGTCTCAGGGCAGCTTACAATCTCCTTCCCTTCTTCTCTCCACAACAGACACCCTGCCCTGTGAGGTAGGTGGGGCTGAGAGAGCTCTGAGAGTACTGCTCTTGAGAGAACAGCTCTGAGAGAACTTGGACTGACCCAAGGTTACCCAGCTGTCTGCATGTGAAGGAATGGGGAATCAAACCCAGTTCTCCAGATTAGAGTCCGCCGTTCTTAACTACTACACCAAACTGAAGGGCACCCTACTCCTTTATGAACCTACCCAAATACTACAGTCATCTTCAGAGACCCTGCTTTGGGTGCCCCTGCCTTCTGAGACTAGGTGGCAGGGCCCACTTGGCAGGGCAGAGCCCACTTGGTCATGGCCAGGGCTATTTTTGGGCAGGAACGCACAGGAACGGAGTTCCGGCTGGCTCCCAAGTTGGCCACGCCCAGCAGGAACTCATTAGGATAACAGGCCACACCCAACAGCAGAAACTCATTAGGACTGGCTACATTAGGGGTGTGTGGTTTAACATGCAAAGGAGTTTCTGCTACAAAAAAAGGCCCTGGGTTTTGACAACAAACAAGGTAAACAGAATAACAAGCAAATGGTGGGTGTGGCTGGATGACCACACTTCTGGTAACATGTGGGTGTGGCCTAATTTGCTAATGAGCTGTGCTGTCAGGGGCATGGCCCAATATGCTAATGAGTTCCTGCTGTTGGGTGTGGCCTATTATGCTAATGAGTTCCTGCTGGGCTTTTTCTACAAAAAGAGCCCTGGACAACATTCTGGGACTCTCTCTCTCCCCAGGGATACTTGTCTGTCCCTTTCTGTTGCCATCTTTCACCAGCAGGTGAAGACTTTTTTGTTTCTTTTGGCATTCCCTCAGTGATCCCTTCTTCCTGCCCAATTGTTGTGTTTATGTTTTTGTATGTATTGTAGCTCTGTTTCTAATTGTTAAATGATGTGTTTTTGTTCAATTTAATGGTTTTTAAGGTGTGATTTTTATTACGTATTTTTTTTAATTTGTTAGCTGCCTTGGTGGCCCTTACGAGGACAGAATGATGGGGTATTCATTTCATTAAAAAATTAAAAAGTAATAGTTAGCCACTTTGAGTCCTATTGATTGGGAGGAAAGTAGGATATAAATATTTTAAATTAAAAAAAAAACAAAATCAAGAGAGGAGCAGAGAGAATGTTGTCAGAGATGGGTGGCCCCTGTTGTCTCTCCACAATGAATAATCCATATGGCCAAGATCAACAGCCAGTCAAAGACAGTTCTAGCTTATCAGAGTCGATAACATTCCATGGAGGGCGAGGAGGGAATGGAGAGCTAGATAAACAGAGATCAACCTGGAAACTTAATCCGGCTGCCAAATTGTTGAAAAAGCAAAGATTTTACCTGGATTTCTTGTAGTAGGCAGCATCTGATTGGCAAGTAATAGGTGGGGCTGAGTCATGAGAATAAGGAGGACTAGTAAAGGTCAGGAACATGATCCTGGCAATAACCTTCTAGCCTCCAAAGAGCACATGCCAGGTTACATCTTTCTCCCACTGCTACAAAGTAAAGCAGCATTTTTGCAAATTCCTCATTAAAACAAGGCACAGACTCTTGTCTTCTTGTGGAACCTGGTTGACAGTCCTTTGTATTCCATAGAAAGTTATTAGATTTGTGTTAAAAGGCCACTTGGGTCATATTACATCGAAAGAGAAAGCCCTGGTAGTAAAGTTTTGGATCAAGCAGAGTCAGAAAATGGATTTTGTATCTGTAACAAAAGTGCCCACAAAATCAGGTGGAATGTTCAGTGAAAGGTGCCATTTTCAGAGCAGTTCGGTATTTTTCTTCTCCTGTTTATCTTTTCAAAACAACACATCCAGCTTGGGGCAGGCAGTTGCTTATGCAGAATGCCATCACTTAAATTCAATAAAGCACATCACAGACCCCCCTTGAAATCTAATATTTATTTGTCAAGCTTACTAATATAAAAGGCAATAAGCCAGCAGAAAAATGCTAAGCTCATTAACTTGTTGGGGGGGTTCTACCCTTGTTGTGATGTTATGTGACAAATGGAAACTTTTCTTATTCTGATTGTAAATTTAAAAGAGGCTATGAAACACCCAAGTCAGAGAAATGAAGGAGAAGCGATTTATGGTCGCCCCTATCTCTGCCCTGTAACTTTTCTTGCAAAAAAACTGAGCAACAAAACAAGACCTTTTAAACACAGTAATTAGTGTTACAGATAAAATGATGCTGCAGCAGAGTTAATTATTACAGTGCTGATATATTATAGGATATAACATGTAATTCTAAAGGCTTTTCCTTTTAAATTAAAGCTCAACAAAGCATACCATTGCTAGACTTCCTCTGATTAATACAAATTAAGATAATTTAAATGTATTATTTCTATTCAGTCCAGTGATTTCTTTCTTCCTTTTTTCCCTAAAATGTCGAGAAACGTGATTACTTTGACTTGAAGCATAAATGTGTCCAGACGTAATCTAGCTGGAAGGTCATATGAAGCGATGAACCTGCCTTATATTGAGTCAGACAGTCTAACAATGCTGTCTGCCTTGACTGGCACCAGTTCTCTAAGGAAATGGAACAACTGCTAGTGAGATGCTTTACTGCTGGGGTGATCTGGGATTGAAACAGAAGCCTCTGTGGCATGCAAAGTTTGTGATGCACCTACTGCTTCACAGCTTTTCAAGTCTCCTTCCCAGTCCTCAATGAAATGATAGGTGGAAACTACAGAGGACAAAAGTCTGCATCCCACCTTGTTGGATATTGTGCTCTCACTATTCTTGTAGCAGTCATTCGTAAGTGGAGTATACTATATAAATAAGACAAATCCTGCTGCAAAGGGTTACTGTAGTGCAATGATGTGTGGATTGAGCCTGGGAGCACAATATTTCAGTAGTAACATAATTGTACGCTTGGACATGAGTTCAGACTTGGGCAGGAAGTCTTCTGGGTGCTTTGTGCTTGTGCACTGGACCTACTTGTGAACATTGTTGGGGGGGGGGTTACGGGTCTTCCACCCTCAATTTATTAAAAGCAAAAGCTCAGTAAAGGCAGCTGTATCATTTTTCACCAAAATGTTTCTTCCTTGCCTTGCTGATATTGGCTAGATACTTATATAGCACTGATGTACTACCATGTACCCAATGTTTCGATGCTCACAGTAAAAGCCAGTGTGCGATCCAGAGAAAAATATTGCAGACAAACCAGAGAACCAGTCTATTTGCCCTGAATGGAGGGTTTACCATCCAAGACTAGAATTGTGTCTACTAGCAAAGATCTTTCAATTATATGGCCAATGTGCCTTGGAGCCAAGTGCAGACTAGTAAAGGTTTCCTTTGCTCGAAAGCCAGTCGAATCCGACTCTAGGGGGCATTTCCATGGTCATGTGGTTGGCATGACTAAATGCCAAGGTGCATGGAACACTGTAACCTTCCCACCGAAGCAGTACCAATTTATCTACTTGCAATTTCTTACTTTCGAACTGCTAGGTTGGCAGGAGCTGGGGCCAGAGACAGGAGCTCACTCCATCACATGGCACTAAGGTCGTGATCAGCATCTTAACCTCTGAGCCACCATGGCCCTAAGTGCAGACTACCTGTGTTGAAAAGCTGTGGTGAACCAGATTTTTACCCCCAACATGTACAGGGACATGTTGGAATTTCTTCCATTTCAGAGATTATCTGTTCTGCTCTTAGCCAATTGTTTTTATAAATTTTTCAGTGAGAACAAATGAGTTGAGTTTCTGCTATGTTTAAGTATAATGTAAATAATTTATCCTTTAGTTGAAATATTTGCCGTTTGTGTGCCCGAAATTCTGTAATGAAGCTATTATTCAAGTCTTGTAGAAGGAATACTTTCAAATTCCTACTTATTTAGAGGCAAACTAATCACATTTATTGTGTTTCCCTGTACACTGCCAGCTAAAATGTGTATGTATGTGTATATATATGTGTGTGTGTGTATAACATGAAATATGGATACTTATTAAAATAATTCAATATGCAGTGAAATGATCAAAGCACAAAAATGATCAAAGCTTTTATTTTCTTTTTAATTGCTTCTAGATCAACCAGACAATATTTGAAAGAAAAAAACTGAAATGAGTCAAGGCTTTCTACCTTCATATTATTTATTTTGCTTTGTTTAGGTCAGTGGAACAATGTACAATACAGGGAGGCACGTTTCTCTACGACTGGACAAAGAGCATTTGGTCAACATCTCTGGAGGGCCCATGACATACAGTCACCGCTTGGAGGAGATCCGATTACACTTTGGAAGTGAAGACAGCCAAGGGTCAGAACACCTACTGAATGGACAAGCTTTCTCTGGGGAGGTATGTCAGTATATTTAGAGCTCTGAAAAAAGCAGCAAAATGAGGCTGGCATGGGGGGGGGTGTTTTTGCTTGTAGCCACAATAAGGGCTTGGAATTCAGCATTTTACAAAACACAAACATGAGCTACAATAGACACTTGCCATTTACAGGGGATCATTTCCCAGGATCACTGCAAGTGTTGAAATCTGCAAATACTGGGAGGCGGGGTTCTGTTGCCTCTCAGTAGCAAAGCAACCATATTTCCCCCCAAATTTAACAATGTAATGATTATGATGATGGTGCAGTAGAAGTACAAACAGATTGGAGATTGTATCACGTGATCAGACTGCAGACTGCAAACATATTTAATGTTGATGTTTACTTTGTGCAAAAAAATTGGTGGTGGGGGACATTTGAGTTGTTCAGTGTTCATCATCAGCTGGCAGTAGAACTGGAAAGAAATAGCCAAGGGAAACAAACAGCTGGAGCAGCAGTTTCCAAGCCCTCCAAGGGAACCCTGGAGCTCCTTGGCACTCACAGGTTTCTCAATGCAAAGACAAGCTTCCCTAACAAACAGTTTGACCATCACTTTCCCTGCAGTCCATAGGTACAGGGGAATGTCAGGCCTCACAATCAAACATCCAGGGAGCCTAGTTACTTTACATAAACAAACTGGAGGAGACCAGTAAATAAGTTGACAAACAAAGCCTGTTCAATACTCATGATCAGATCACAAGCTGATTAAGGATATGTTCAGCTTGCATCGACTAACTCGAACAGCTGCTAAACAAGTTTGCAGCTGCCTGTTGGTCAGAAGCTGACTCACAGCTGATCAGGGATCAGATAGGTCCTGATCTCTGAGCACATCCCTGTATCCTAGCCTTGTTGTGCCTAGCACACAGGAAAGCTCCAGGGGGGTATCAGAGGCTGGCTTATAGCTGATAGGGGATCAGCTGGGAATGGGTTTCTGATCCATCACCCCCTGTGAAAAATCACTACACAGTGAGGCTAGAGATCAGAATCAATTGGCTTCTGATGTCCTATTGCAAAAGGGGAGGAGAAACAGACCACTCCTCTTCTCTCCTCTTCAGGCTGCGCAGGGAGAGAAATGTTTCTGACTTCCCCGTTTCTAAATGGAGAAGAGAAAGAGGTTATTTCTCTTCCCTCTGCTCCAAGCTAAGTTGGGGGGGGGGGGCAGGGGGAAAAGCAATGTTTCTGTATTGCATATAGAGAAGAGAGAGAGGTTACTTCTCTCATTTTCTCTGTACCCCAGGCAAAAAGCTTGGGTAAGGAGAAGAAAAGGTGAGTAAGCTGGGCCTATTTGTGATGCAGCAAAGTTCTGAGGATTGAAAATCAGAAGAACATGACTTTAAGCTGTTTCATGCAATCATCTGCAAGTCCGTTGCAATTTCCCCAGCAGGAGATCAGAAGCCGACTCCCAGATGATCTTTCCCATTATTAATTGGCTGCTTGACTGCCACTGGCAAACAAAATATGAGATGAACTGGAAGGTTTCTGAGCATCCCTAGATGGGAAGTCTATTTATGGAGCTCCCAGCTTGACTTTTCTTTTAAGTAGCTACAAGATCCCAATTTTTATTGGGGGGGGGAGATTATGTCTTTCCCATCTCCTATGCCTGGTTGCGGTTTCCCCCCTTAGACAGACATACAGAACCTGATACAAGGTGATCCTATGGGAGGCCCTTTGATTTAGGAAGACAGTGCAAGGAGAAGCCTTGGAATACACACACACACACACACACAGAGCTGCACTACATTTCCCAATTTGAATGAAAGTTCCATATGCTTACTAATTCAAAAATACAAAATATTGAG
The DNA here is from genome assembly GCF_001447785.1 of Gekko japonicus. Lineage (NCBI taxonomy): Eukaryota > Metazoa > Chordata > Lepidosauria > Squamata > Gekkonidae > Gekko > Gekko japonicus. The sequence goes on along the minus strand of NW_015165853.1, from coordinate 234,138 downwards.
AGCTCCATGCACACAACTACTAGTGTCTTCTCGTGGCCTTTAATTTGTGTCCTGAGCATACATTCTAGGAAGAACCAAGAATCCTTTTCGGCTCGTAACACATGGTTCCTCAGTGGACAAGTTAACATGAAAGGATTCCTTCAAGGAGAACCATCAAGGTAGAGGGGCAAGAGGAATGTAAAGACAGATTATTTATAATCTAAGTAAAAATTGGGAACATTATGGTGGACTGGTTGTTTTTCTTACTTCAGTGGTTTATCTCTAGACCACTAGAAATAAAGTAAATATTCTCTGTAGGCTATACACATTTAGTTGTTTCTGTAGAGATTTGGTGGGGGAGGTCCATACACAAAAGAGCCAGGAATGAAACCACTAGAAATATCTCTTGCATAAGCCCCAATGATATGAATAGTACACGTAAGCAGGGCTTTTTTCTGGAGGAACATGCCGGAATGGAGTTCCAGAACCTCTTCAACAAAATGCTTTTAAAAACGCTTAAAAGTTCATGAGTTTTCAGTATACACATTGAAAACTTAATTTCCCTCTTGAGAATTCCAGCACTCTTTTTCGAGGGGGAAAAAAGAAGCCCTGCTTGTAAGTATATTCTATACATTGCACTGGACTTTACTGTCTGGGGAGTCTTCTGAGGACTAGGTGTTAGATTGGAACTGCAGTGAGTTCCAGTGTGACCAGCAGCAAGAGATGGCAGACGGGTGTCACCAAAGAAATCATCAGAAATTGAAGGCCGTTAGGCAAGACCAGTCACAAGATCAATCAGGCCAACACTGGAGATTCTGCTCAGAAGATAAGATCAGGGTGCAGGATCGGGGGGGGGGGATTCTGAGGAGGAGGCAGATAGGCCTCTCTAAAGAAAGGGAACCCAGCAAGGTTAGGTCATGAAGGCAGGAGGATTCCGTAATAACAAAGCAGAAACATGGATAGGATATAGCTACCTGTTTCACAGTGGCGCCGAAGGTCTTAGAGACAATTAGGGTAGGGTCACCAGGGCTGGTGGGAATCTGCACATAGAGTCAAACTTAAGAATCTAGGTGAGTGAGCATAGCCTATTTTTCTGCCCTTATAAAGTTGCTTTCCCACATCATGGATCAGTAAGGGTGCTTGGAAGGTTTCTAGTTTGAGATTCTATCAATGTCATGTTAAGAGATCTTTGTAGTGGATTGTTCCTATGCTGACATTTCAGTGACGGAAACAAGTCCACACAGAAGGCTTCCTAACACAACTCTCTTCTCCAAGAGAGATTTGCTTTTCTGGATATATGGACGCCAGTGTGACTTCCAAGTATATGAACATACATATTAAAGGGTATGAGAAGCATCCCCTGATTGCAGACATATACAGAAGGCCCCCTGAATACCTTATCTTTTTTTTTTTTCCTGAAACACCAAAACATTCTGGTAACAAATCAGTTTATTTTGCTGAAGATTAATAACCACTTTACAGTCTGGACCATCTATCACTAAGTGATGACGAGTCAATTAATGCCCAGCATTCTCATTGGCATCACGGAACAACGGGTATGTAAAGAAAATAGTAGATTAATTGCAGCCTTGTCAAAGGATGTTCTTATAATTGATGGTAATAATTTTCTTTGCTTTACAAAGTTATGTAGCTGTATAACAAAGTCACGAACACTATTTTAATGGAATTACTCATGTTTTAAACGTCCGATGCCTCTGTATCTACTTTAGATCCATTGTTCAGTGGGGATATTGAATGAAGCGTTTCGGGTTGGTTTTTAATAATTAAAAAAAAAAGCAGCACTGGGCACTCCAGTAGCTTAAATAAAAGCAGTGTGTATATAAAGCTAATAACATCAGTATAATTAGAAGAACATTCAAGATTATGCCAGAAAGCAAGCAAGAATAAAACATAGCATGGAATTGGGGTCGTCAGTGTGTCTGGTGATCGTTTCAACAACTCTGAAAGCTGAACTAGACAAGATGATTTTTTTTTTTTTTTAGTCTGGTCTGGGGATTTGAGTCTCATACAACAAGCTGCACATCATGCTCCTGAGAACTCAGTTCCCAAGTATTCACAGCCCATGTGTTCCCCCAGGCCCATTTCAGGCTTGGAAAATGGTGTGGTGGAAGGTGGAAGCCCCTTCCACACCATAGCCACAATCTGAATGTGGGCCTCTGCATAATTGGAAACTGAATTCCCAGCAGTGTGGTATGTGGCTGATGGTGTTAAGTCGTGAGCTTAACAAATAGTCGGAGAGTGATTTCAGCAAGAATGCGGCTTTTATTCTTCAGCTCGAATACTTCTCCAACACGGTACAACATCAGTCAGCCAGAACAGCTTTTGCATAGGAGCTGTTCTGTATTTAAACATTCCCAGCTAATGTAGCCACTCCCACTGTACAAATAACAACCTATCAGGTTGAACAGATAATGACCAATCACAAGTGCTCCCGCTCTGTAAGGTGATTGGATGACACATCCTGGGCTAGTGCTCCTATTGGTTACATTAGGATCCTAGCCCAGGCCGAAGCTTTACATTGTACTTCAATGAGATTTTTTACATACATCAGTTTCATACAGTTCAATGCATTCAGGTCTTTTTGAATACACAACAGATGGTATCAGAGTAAGGTCAGAGAACCCAGATACAGCTCTCAGACAATCATCCTGTTGCGCCTTAAATGACCTGCTTTGAAGGAAAGAGCTCAGTATCCAATGCCATAAATTGGGGCAGAGAAAAGATCAGCGTCACGGAACAAAACTTTGCCAGAATTGGGTGAAAACTCTTCAGTAGGTTTTGAGGACTGATGCTGCCCCTCTGCAATGTGACAGTCACACAACTTCCATGGTAGGACTGTAGGGGACTCCCATATGTGGAACAGTGCTCATGAAAAAAGGAAAAGAGGATGTAGTACTGTACTGTATGAGTGCCGTAATGACTAAACCAAAGAAAATTTAGGCTGATCATTTTAGAAAGGCGATTTGCCAGTACATCAGTAAGTGCTTTGAAGAAAGATACTCATAATTTTCTACACAGATGTGGTATCATGGAATAAGGGAACACATCTTTAGTAATAATGAATATCTTTAACATCTGCAAAATGGAGCTGGGTTTGTAGAACATGTATCAATTCAAAGTCAAATGAATGTTCTGTATTAAGAGTTAATAAAGAGCAGGCCATATGTGAAATGTAAGCTGTGTAATGCGGCTCACTGGGGGCTTAATTAAACTCCTGCACTTGCAGCTCCAGATGGTTTATTAAGGGGTTTTTATTATAAAAAAACCACAACTAAAACAAACATTCATAGAATACATAATTAAAATATATTAATAAAAATATGCTATAATTTTCTCAAACACCTGGCAGGTGATAATGCATGGCTAAGCTACTACTTGCAGCTCTAAGGCCAGATGTTGCCCTGGTGTAAGGAGAGCAATGTAACAGATTCCCCATAAAAAGCTGAAGTAGATACCTCCCCGCTGGACTTCTAATATAGAGTCTGCTGAGCCCAAATTTACAATAGTAGGTGATCAGTTAGTGATGCCCTGGATGCTATGCACAGGACCATGTATATATCAACTTTTATAAATAAGCTATTTATTTCAGAGTTCCTTTGTTTAAGAAACCAGTCACGTCTCTCTACTGAGAAGCAATTTCCATTAAGCAGCTATGGAGGACTTCAAGGGTTGATGCTTGGTGAACTTTTGTGTGTGTGTGTGTGTGTGTGTGTGTGTGTGTGTGTGTGTGTGTGTGTGTGTGTGTGTGAGAGAGAGAGAGAAGTGCCATCTTGCCACTTCCAACTTATGGCAACCCTACGAATTAACGTCCTTCAAAATGTCTTATGGTTAACAGCCTTGATTAGATCTTGCACACTGAGGGCCATGGCAATCCATCTCTTTTCCTGCTGCCTTCAACTTTTCCTAGGATTATTGTCTTTTCCAGCGACTCTTGTCTTCTCATAACGTGATCAAAGTACGATACCCTTTTTAGCTTCTATGGAGAGTTCGGGCTTAATTTGATATGCAACCCATCTATTTGTCTTTTTGGCGGTCCACAGTATCCATAAAACTTTCCTCCAATGCCACATTTCAGATGAATCAACTTTCTTCCTTTCTTCACATTCATACATAATAATGGGAATAGCATACTATGAATTATCTTGCTCTTGGTAACCAGCGATACATCCTTATACTTAAGGATCTTTTCTAGATCCTGCACGGCTGCCCTTCCCAGTCTCAGTCTACTTCTGATTTCTTGTTTGCAGCCTGCCTTTTGGGTGATAATGGACCCAAAAAATAGAAAATCTTTCCGTTTCTTCACTTGTCAAACTTAAAGTTGTGTAATTCCGAAGTAATAATCACTTTTGTCTTCTTGATGTTCAGCTGTAATCCTGCTTTGGCACTTTCTGCTTTAACCTTTATCAGTAATCATTTCTGTCAGTAATGTGGTGTCATCTGCACAAAGATGTCAGGCATGGATGTATTTTATCTGTCTGTTCAGTCTGTTCAAGAACATATCATACAGAAAGATGGATTAGATTGAGATGAAGGTGTAATGAAAACTGGGGGACAGGACATTAGCAAGAAGGAAAGTATACTATACATATGAGCCATCAGCTTGATTTACTTCCATAAGAACATAAGAGACGCCAATGTTGGATCAGGCCAAAGGCCCATCTAGTCCAACACTCTGTCACACAGTGGCCAAAAATACCAGGTGCCATCAGGAGGTCCACCAGTGGGGCCAGGACATTAGAAGCCCTCCCACTGTTGGCCCCCC